>NW_007253822.1:284928-320948 GCF_000164805.1 Carlito syrichta | reverse complement strand
GAGGTTGGTGTAGAACAGGAAGCGCACCAGCCGGCACGGCAGCTCCTCGAAGGGCCACCTGTCCCCCCGGGCGTAGGTGACCGCGAGGAAGGGCAGCGTCAGCAGGTAGAGCAGGTCGGCCACCATCAGGCTCACCAGGTAGATGGTGACGCAGCTCCAGCGCTGGGCTTGGCACCCGCAGAGCCACAGGACGGTGGCGTTGAGGGGCAGCCCCAGGACGAAGAGGACGCTATAGGTCAGGGAGAGGTAGATTTGCTTGTGCTTCTCGGAGAACTCGCAGAGACCCTGTCCCCTGGAAGCGTTCATGTCCAGCGGCTGCGGCTCCGGGGAGAAAACGGAAGGGACAGACAGACAGCACAGCGCGGTGACCTCGGCCGGTGTCAGCCACTCGACCTGGCCTTCACCTCTGTCTCCCAAAGTCTGGCCAGAGCCCTTGTTTGACACAGAGCGGCTCCGGGAAAGAACAGTCATAAATAATAACAGAAGAGTAAAACCAGGGGCAAAAGTCTTCCAAAGTGGGGTTTCCACAGTTACCAGGTCCAAAGGGCCGGCCTCACATGGCCCTGTGTGCCCTCTGCTCTCGCTGGGTGGCCGCAGGGATGGAGGTGGGAGGCGCTGTCATTTAAGCAGGGCACTCAGGACCTCCCGTTGGGCGGCTCCTCCTCTTGCTAGAATCTTTTGCATAGAGTCAGGAAATCTCCGAGGGGGACTTACTCCGGCCAGGGGAAGAGGGTGTATTCATTCTCAGGGGGCGACACTGTTCACAGAAAGGTCCAAACCCACAGGCCAGAGTGATCTGTCGCTGGGAGAGAGGGGATTAGGGAAAGTGCAGGTTTTGCCTACAGACGCTGTGGGAGGATTTGGATTTGTATCTCTTTCGGGATTTAGTAACTGCAGATTTGAATACTGAGGCTGATTTGCTTAGTAACCATCTCAGCGTCCAAACAGCCAAGAAAACAAATCTGAGTCAGGAATCCAGGTGCAGCTTCTTCCCCCATTCCCATCCCTGCTGGAGGGAAGTCAGCCTGTCTGCCTATCAGCACTGAGGCCACGGGAATGGAAAGGGCTGAACGTTAGGGACTTAGCATTCAGAAAGACACAATAAAACAAGGGAAGAGAGAAAAGTACAACGTAGGTAATTCTGGGATAAATTGAGTGTGGCCTGTAAACTGTAAAATATAGAACTTTATTCACAACCAAAGGAACAGAGACTTCATCCACTCTGTCAATCAACAAACATTGATTGAGCCGGGCACTGGGGATAGATACAAAGGTGACTGAGACATCAGCCTTGGTCTCTGGGATCTCACAGTCTAGTGGGGAGGACAGACAAGGACACAGCTAATTGTAATATGTGAGAAACAAAGTGCTCAACAAAATGCTGTGAGAACCAGCAGGATGCAGCCAATTTTCCCCCAGGAGGTTGAGTACAGGCTTCCTGGAATAAGCGACATTTGAGTTGCTTGAAAGAAGAAGCAGGAATTTGCTAGGCAGAGGCTGGTGGGGACCTTGGGTAGGGGAGAGGCACACCCGAGGGGATGGATGCTGAGAGGGTGTGTCTTGGGGAGGAGGGGGAGCCAGCCCTGGGGTGGAGCATGCTCTTAAGCCTGACGAGGATGCGATAAGGATGTGGTGATGGTTCTTGTTAGGTGTCAATCTGACTGGATCAAGGGATACCCAGAGGGCTGATAGAGTATTATTTCTGGGGGGTTCTGGAAGAGAGGACGGTTCTGGAAGAGACTGGCATTTGAGTCAGTGGACTGAGAAAGGAAGACCCACGCTCAACCAATGTGACTGAGAATTTCCATTTCAGCTTCTGAGAAAGTTTTGAGCCTTTTCTCTCTCAGCCTACACTTTTAAGGATTTTTTTCTTTCTTTCTGATGTAATTGTGTACTTGCTTGAAAAATTTCAGAGGCTATTTCAGAGGCTGACTTTGTGAAAATAGAATCTGGACACCCTTCGGCAGAATTCTCCATTGTTTAGAAGTCACCTAAAGGCAATTAATCTACAACCTGGCCACAATTGGGACAGTGCAGGCCAGCTCTCCAGGTGGACAATTCAAGATAATTATTGGAGAAAGATCTGTTTCACTCCCAGATACTCCTCATCCATTCCTTCCCTTTATTTTATTATTTTGAGTCAGGGTCTCACTCTGTCACCTAGGCTGGGGTGCAGTGGCAGAATCATGGTTCACTGCAGCCTTGACTTCCTGGGCTTAGGAGATCCTCCCGCCTCAGCTTCCCGAGTAGCTGGGACTACAGGCGCGTGCCACCACACCCAGCTAATTAAATGTAAATATCTATTTGTAGAAATGAGGTCTCACTGTGTTGCCCAGGCTGGTCTTCAACTCCTGGGCTCAAGCAATCCTTCCACCTCTGCCTCCCAAAGTGCTGGGATTACAGGTGTAAGCCATCCCGCCCAGCCGCTAACTGACTTTAAAACCTGGAGTGCAAAAACATTTTTGGCTGGGTGAGTAAAAAATAATGTACCTTTCATTCATTTTGTTCCCTGTAATCTTTCATGCTGGGCGCTGGCAAATGCGTGGTCATTTCTATTGATGCTGCTTCCCAGCTCAGCGTGGGCCCTCGGAGAAAGGCTGGGGAGGGAAGCCAGGCTTGATTTGGCCTGGAAATTCATACGAGTGATCCTACTTAATCCTCGGAATGATCTCGTGAAGGCAGCATGATTGCCCCTGCTTTACTGATGAGGAAATCGAGAATCAATGGAGAGAACCCTCTAGGGCCCACGAGGACTCCTAATCTGGGCAGCAGCCCTCTGGCATGGGTCATGGGCTCTGCCCCTCTAGGCTCTGGTTTGGTGTAGTGAAAAGTGCTCAAATTTCACCACTGCTGGGGACCAGTATACCCTCAGAAGCATTCACTTTATCTGAGCTCCGATGAATCCCTCAGCTGTAAGATGGGAACAACCTCTGGTGAGAGGTTATTGTGAGAAGTATCTAGAAGAGAGGCAAGTGCCCCACAGGTCTGCCACAAGGGAGAGGCCCAGCACACTTTTTTATTTTTTTGAGTCAGAGTCTCACTCTGTCGCCCAGGTTGGAGTGCGATGGCATGATCACAGCAAATGCAGCCTCAACCTCCTGGGCTCAGGCGATCCTTCTGTCTCAGTCTTCCAATTAGCTGGAACTACAGACAGATGCCACCACGCCTGGCTACTTTATGTTTATTGTAGAGTCGAGGTCTTACCATGTTGCCCAGGCTGATCTTGAACTCCTGGGCTCAGGCAATCCTCTTGCTTCAGCCTCCCAAAACATTGGGATGACAGGCACGAGCCACTGCACCTGGCTCCAACACAGTTTAGTTTTTCCCACCCCTGCCTTTACCCTCTTCTAGAGACTCTCGTGCCCTGGAAACCCGAGCTCTTTGGTTTATGTGCGTGGATGAGAGGGCAGGTGGGGCTTGGCTTTCTTCCTCTGTTCCCTTCTAATGGACTGAATTTTGTCCCTGGATTCACATATTGAAGCCCTATAAGCCCCGGTGTAACTGTATTTGGAGTAAGAAAGTGATTAAATTTAAATGAGGTCATAAAGATGGGGCCCTAATTTGACAGGATTAGTGTCCTTAAAAGGGACACCAGAAAGCTTGCTCTCTCTGCCAGGTATACACATTTATGAATTGATTTTAATATTTAATATTTTACCCATATCTGAAGACCTTCTTAAATTGAAGCCATTTAATAGCATCTCATAAATGCCTTCAGAGTAAAAGTTTCTTTGTATAAGTTTTTGTTTTACAAAAACTGTTGATTAATATAGTATACATTTCTTAATTTGAAAAGATGAATTAAAGACTTATTCACATTACAGAATAATTATTTAATTTTTGACAGGTTTCTGTAGTTGGGGGCCCTCAGGTACATTTAACTAGATGGTGGATTAAAGTAGCAGGTGGTTTATTTTAATTTTCTTAAGTGTTATTTGGCCATCTGACCACTGGGTGGCGATGAAGACCAACAAACAAGTTCTGGTTTATACTTCTCCCCCCCCAACCCCTGCCACCCTACTCCCCCTGTAAACGAGAGTCAGAGTGGGGCTCCTGTCCAGGCATAGCAGCTGTGGATGAGATAGAATTCATTGAGGACATAGAGAAAATCACGCCAACCAAACTATCTGTTGATCCGTAGTCTACAGTCACCATGTTGGGTTCACACAAAGGCAGGGAGTTACAGTCATCTGAAAACTGCCTGCTTTTGTGATGATTCTATGAAAGATACCTTGACATAGGCGTGGCAGGCATTATTCTCCCTATTTTACGGCTGAGGAAACTGAGGCTCAGAGAGGTTAAGTGGAAGTCATGTCTGTGATGATTTGGGGAACACCAGGACTTCTCTTACACAGCAGAGACTTGGCAAATTTCCAGATTTCCAGGGACTGTTTTCCTTCCTTTCTGACCCTCCAACTGCTGGTCACCACCACCCCAGAAAAGCAAGACAGGTAAGTAACATAGCAGGGCATCCCTCAAGTCCCTGGCTATAGTTCTTTTGTTAAGGATGGCAGAACCCTAGCTCAAAAAGCATGATCTGAAGGTCATGGTAAAAAGGGAGATTACAGAATGTAAACAATTAAAATTGAAACTGCCAAGGCCAAGGGGAGCCAATTCTGACGGTTGAAAATGCCTTAGTGAGGGGCCCAAACCCAGGGCAGCCAAGGCAGTTGCTCAGTCCCAAGAGTGAAACCTACATAGTAACTCCCTGCAGTACTCAGTCTTAAAGAATACCTTGACTCTAAAGATAAAAGACACTGACAAAGGATACCTTGACTCTAAGATAAAAGACACTGACGTCAGCTTTCTAATGATTTTGTTTCATTGATTTATTTTTTCTTTTTTTGAGGCAGGATCTTACTCTGCCACCCAAGCTGGAGTGCAGTGGCATGATCATAGCTCACTGTAGCCTTGAATTCCTGCACTCAAACAATCCTCCTGCCTCCAGTTTTATGTTTTATGTTTTTACAGTGTAGTTTTATGTTTTTACAGTGTAGACTATTCCTGCTCTTTCATGTTCGAATTGTCCCAAAATGTGAGAATCCAAGGGCTCTTCTTTTTTCACAGTAAAAGCAAATCAAACAGATATATGGCCATATATATATATAGTTATATATATATTATATATGTAGAGAGAGAGAAAAGTATACAGTTTTTAAGAAAGAAAAAAACTGTTTAAAATTGTAATGTTCAAAGATGAATACAAGTTTTGTATGACTTCTGCAATTACAAGAGGTGTTCAAAGTGGATACCATCAGAGTCTAGACACTTCTGATTATGGTGAACATCTCATGAAATGTGTATGCATTTTTTGGGCACCTCTGATATATATATATATATATTTTTAAACAGAAATTTTAAAAGTTTTTTTTTTTTTTTTTAACGGGGACAAGGTCACACTATGTTGCCCAGGCTGGTCTTGAGATCCTCAGCTCAAGCTATCCTCCCACCTCAGCCTCCCAAAGTGCTGGAATTACAGGTGTGAGCCACTGCATCTGGCCCAAATTGGATATTTTAAATAATATGTAGACTGTCTAGAGACAGTGAGTACTTAATTTCAATCATTAATTTGTATTGCAGCTTGCACAGTTTTGTTTTCTGTTGACGAGGGTCTGACATAAGTGGCCGCTTCACCTTTGCCTACACAGGGGATGTGGCTGGGGAATATTGGTTGTCACAACAGGGGAGGTGGCTGTGCTGTGATCTTACTCTGCCTGGGAAAACCATTGCTCCCACTCTGTTTTTAATTCATCTGTGCGATTGTATGATGCCTCCAGTCTGACTCTGAGATCGGAATTTTTAACTGCAATGAATGATGTGGTGAAAACAACCGCAGTTGTACCGTCCCGTGCTGTTGAAGCCGTCGCTGCCTTTGGGTCAGGACCCTGAGAAAGGATCTTGAGGAAACTTTGTTCCTTTGGCTTTTGTTTGGCACCAGAGGTCTTTAAGTGCGCCGCGGCACATCTTCCCTGTGTGCCGTGCCTGAAGACATGTAAGAAAACTGCTTTGGTTTGGTCCAAGAGGAGAGATGAGTCGCCGAGTTGGGGTTCCAGGAGGGGGGTTGACTCCCGGGTCCTCCTTTGATCCAGTCTCAGCCTCGGGCAGCAGTCCCGCTGCCAGCCTGCCTAGAAAATGCTGCTTCCAGTGGTGACACCCTGGCGCGCTGCCACCCGCAGAGCTTTCCTGTTGCTGTGGGATGGCTGGGGCTGGAGTGGGGAGAAGCCACAGTGGCCCTGGACACTCAGCACGCTGGGAGGACAGAGGACCATGCTGCCTTAACCTGAGTCACCCGGAAAGCAGGGCCGAGGCTGAACGGGCGACCCTTTCTTCCAAGTGCAATCCCAGGAACAGGAAGTGGCTTGGCGAAGGAGGAGGAGCCAGAGATGAGGGTTGAAAATGCCTTAGTGAGGGGCCCATACCCAGAGCAACGGAGGCGGTTGCTCAGGCCCAAGAGGCTGTTGTTTGAGAATCTCACATATGACCCAACTGTGACTCAGGAAAGTCCCCTCAGGCACTGGATGAAGGGGGCAGTTGCCCTCCACCTCCTTCCTCCTCCTGGTCAGGCCCATGCTCCAGAGACAGCATTCAGTGCCGCTCTTTCTTGAAAAGGATAGTTCTCTCAGAAGGGGGTTGTGACAGCTCGTGTCTGGAGCATCCTGTGACTACAGAAGAGCCTCAGATTTTGAAGACACGCTGGGCCGAGCATGGTGGCTCATGCCTGTAATTGCAGCACTTTGGGAGGCCGAGACAGGAGGATTGCTTGAGTCCAGAAGTTCCAGACCAGGCTGGACAACATAGCAAGACCTTGTCTCACAGTAAAATAAAAAAAATTAGTTGGGTGGGGTGGTGCACGCCTGTATTTTCAGCTACTTGGGAGGCTGAGGTGGGAGGATCACCTGAGTCCAGGAGGCCAAGGCTGTGGTGAGCTGTGATCGTGCCACTGCACTCCAGCCTGGGTGACAGAGTGAGATCTCGACTTGGAAAAAAAAACCCCACACAAACAAGCAAACAGGAAAAGCACACTGAAGAGAAGGAGTTTCCTTTCTCACTGGACCCCATGTTCCTTCTGCCCTTGTCCCTCAAGGTGGCCCCCTTTCTTTACATACTTCTCTGACACTTCTGTAGGGGAGGTGGAGGTTCCTGCTGTACTGTCTCTGCATCCTTTCATGGGAAGTGATTTTTCCAGTTTCTTTTGACTCATTTTCTTCTATTAAATGGCCTGCCTTTTGATTTCTAGGAGTTCTTTGCATGCTTTGAGTAAAAGTCTTTCCAGTTACACACGTTACAAGGATTTTTCCTACCTTGTGCCTTCCCTTTTCTCATCTACCTGTACCATTTTTTTGAGGTATATAAGTTCTTAATTTTAATATAGTTCAAATCCTCAATTTTTCTTCTATGGCCTTGCTTTTTTGTATCTGGTTTAAGTATTTTTCTTCTTCCTTGGGGTCATCAAGATATTTTCTACAGTAAGTCCCATACATGCGAACTTTCAAGTTATGAGCTTTAATGATGCACACGTGCTTCTGTATGTATTATTTCTCTCCATCAGGTATCCGTATAGCCTATTAAATACACACAGTACTATATAGTCAACTGTGTTAGTTGGGTACCAAGGCTAACTTAGTTGGACTGAAAACAAATGAGTTTATGAACACATTCTCAGAACCTAACTCGTTCGTATGCTGGGGACTTCCTGTATTAGCCTAGGAAAGCTTTTCCCTTGGAGATTTAATTGATTTTGTCCCACTAAAAAGTTGAATGTTGGTGTGTGGGTCTCAATAGCTCTGGGTGTGTGTGTGTAAGAAATACCGAGAAACATGATTAGATTTGCATTTTGAAAAAAAAAGTCCACTGTGTTTACTGTTTGGAGAGTGGAGAGCAGGGAGCAAGAAGTACTGGGACATGAATTAGGAGGCTATTGCTTGAGTCTTGGAAAGAGATGAGAAACAGGTGGATACATAGTGGGTAAATGAACATGACTTGGTGATGAATTAAATGACTTAAGGGTTACCCCCAGTGATTCTTCTTTTTGCTGCTACCAACTGATGCCTTCACCCTTCTATTATTTCTCTACTTCATTGCTTCTTTCTAATTTTGCTTCTTCCTTGCCTCTCCTGACGCTACCTGCCCTCTGGGCTTCCTTTGGCTCTGCTCCTGTTGCAGCTAACTAACTCGCACACAGGAGTCAAAGACATTTTCCCAAGAATCTGATTGGCTCAGGTGGTCACCATGATGGCTGTTTGGGAAGGGAAGCATAGAATGGCCCCTTCCTTGTGGCCAGAGGCTGTTGTGATGGGGCTTATGGAGTTATACGCAGACCTGTACTCAGTAAATGAACACTCAGGGCTGCTCTGTCTGCAGTCTTTAGGGACATAGGTCCCCTAGGAAGGGGCTGTGACAGCTGGTGAATGGCATATCCCATGAGTATAGAAGAACATCAGAAATAAAAGGCACAGTGAGGAGAGCAAATTTTCTTTCCTCTACCACACTTTTTTTTTCTTTTTCTTTTTTGTAAGTCAGAGTCTCACTCTGTATCCCAGACCAGAGTGCAGTGGAACCATCAAGGCTCACGGTGGCCTTGACCTCCTGGGCTCAGGTGATCCTTCTGCCTCAGCCTCCTGAGTGGTGCCACCAGGCCCATCTAATTTTTTTTCTTTTTTATTTTGTAGAGTTGAGATCTTACTATGTTGCACAGGCTGGTCTCAAACTCCTGGGTTCAAGAAATTCTCCTGCCTCGGCCTCCCAAAGTGCTGGGATTACAGGCGTGAGTCACAATGCCTGTCCTATGTTATAAAATAATGTCTAAATTATGAACCTGCTTTCTAAAACACATACTAACAATAGAAACTTCTCATGGCTCTAACATAAATGTGGTTGATAAATACAATATTTGAAACTTGTCTCCAACACAGAGAATTTCATTAATAATATAACAGCCAGAGCTTTGGCTCTGAGATATTCTATTCACGCCTAAATCATAAATCTGAATTGACAGTGCTATTAATGATGGAATGCAGTTATGTATGTTTATGGTAAAAGAGCAAAGTGGGTATTTTTGAACCTGATTATATACAAGATTAAAAGCAGTAGCTATAGAGAATGAAAATAGCTCTTGATTTCATGTTCATTAAAACATATCAGGGGTGAGGTCTCCGAAAACCTGATTGTGAAATGTGCGGGGAAGGTGTGGCATAGCAAGAGAGTTTCCTTTAAACGCAAGGCTCATGTATTAATATTTTCATTGATTTATTTTTCTGCCAATATGTTCTGACATAAATACAGTGATCTATAATGTATCGACCATAAAAGTCAACATTATTTTTAAAGCTGATTCAGGGAAATAAAACCTTGTTGTTACTGCTGATATATACAGTAGCTATCCTGTTGAAAAATTAACCTCTCTTGACTGGGTGTGGTGGCTCACACCTGTAATCCCAGCACTTTGAGAGAACGAGGCAGGAGGATTACTTGAGTCCAGAAGTTTGAGACCAACCTGGGCAACATAGTGAGACCTCATCTCTATAAAAAAAAATTATCCTGGTGTGGTGGGGCACACTTGTAGTTCTGGCTACTCAGAAGGCAGAGGCAGAGGGATCACCTGAGCCCAGGAGGTTGAGGCTGCAGTGAGCCATGATCACGCTACTACCCTCCAGCCTGGGTGACAGAATGAGACCCTGATTCAAAATAAATAAATAAAAGAAAAAATTAATCTCTCAATTCAGCTAAATAAGAGGGATGAGTATTGATGGCTACAGATCTCTGGCACATGTTTTGCTCTATGACTGGTGTCCAGTTTGCAATATGATGTGAAAGAAATAGTAGTGCACATCCCATATGCTTTAGAAATGATTCTGTCATGAATGACAGCTGATCAGTGAAAAATCTTTGCCTTTAAGAGGAATCCTCCTGGACAGAAAATGTGGAGCCCACGACTTGTATCCTTGGTGATGACCAGAGAAGTGGTGCAAAGGACCCAGGACAGAGAGACAGAGAGGAGATGTGGAGAGAGATGTGGTCATGGATGACCACAGAGAAGAGACTGAATCTGGAATGCCAGAGGCAAGGACCACTCACCCTGTCACCTGTATGAGCTAACCACATCAGTGACGTGGCCTTCAGTGAAATGATGACTCCAAAATAAACATTGAACCAAAGAAAATGGAATCTGGTGGCACAGGGAAGAATGCTAACAAGACCTGGGAGATTTGGACAACTCTCTTCCCACTCGGTGTCATGACAGTATGAGTTTGGTGAAAAGAGCAAATTACTGAGAATTTTAGAGCGAGAGGGGCTTCTGGGTGCCAGGCAGGTGTTGTCATTTGATAGATATAGAAACTGTTAAACCCCAAGAGATTGAGTGATTGTCCAGGGTTGAATGGCCGTTGCGTGACTGATGTGTGTCTGGCGTTGGACTTCTGGTTCTCTGCCTTGGGCTTGCTCTGCTAAGCATGGTCCCTTGGAAGCCATGACTGACATACACATATGGAGGGTGTCTCACAGAGCTGCTCAGATCTGGTTTCCAGTCCACCTCTGTACTGCCACTGATCTTGCCAAGGTTCTCAGTGGCCTCCGTGTTGCCAAATTCCACGGTGACTTTGCTAACTCAGTTTAAGCCTGTGATCAGCATTCCTTGGAACCATCTCATCTCTCCTTTCTGCATTAGTTAGGACATCCTTGATGGAGGGAAAAAGTCATGCCAAACGTAACCAAGCAAAATGATAATTCATTGACTCGTATAATCACAGTGTCCTGATGAGGCTAGCTTTAGGTATGGCCTAATGCAGGAGCTCAGAGGGTGCTACCAGGCCTGCTTTTTCTCTCGTCATTTCTTGGCTCTTCTTTCTCCAGATAGGCTCCATTCTCATATATGCCCTACTCTCTCTCCATGGTGACAAGATGGCTGCCGTACACTACAGTCTCACCAGCTTATGTGCACACCCAGGAAGAAACATTGCACCTCAGTCAGGAAGTCCTGGGTTTAGTACTGACTGGTCCTGTGATCTTATCCTAAGCTCTGTGTCCATTACTGAAGCAGCCACTCTGGCCAGTGAGATGGAAGGCATTGGTGGCCAAGGCCTTGGTTGAATGCTTTACCCCAGGACCTAGGGGAGAATTGACTTCACTTAGATCCCATGCTTTTAGAGAGAGGGAAAGGCGGTTTCTCTTAAAGGATATTTTGGATTCTCTTACCACAAGGAGGGGACTGAATACTGGGCAGCAAAAGCAGCAACTACCCATAACAACTTCTCTGGCATCGTGCTTCCCTAATGTGCCTCTAGCTTACTCCTCTCAATCTGGCTCGTGGTATCACCCTCCTCCACTGGCCTCTGATGTCGGAGTTCCTCAGGGCCGAGCTCCAGATCTTCTTTTCTTCCGTGTCTACACTTGCTCTTAAGGTGATTTCATCCAGCAAAATGTAAAAGATTATCATAGCCGGAAGCACTTTGAGCCAACCTTGGCTAACACTGTAGTTGAAAATTTAGGCCATGGAGTTTAATAAGAGATAATATTTAATGAGAAATCTTAAGAGGAATGCTGACTGTTGACACAGTGTATTTGAGAAGGCAAAGCACTGGGTGACTCCTTGTCCTTTGCGCCAATGATAAGGGATAAGGTTGAAGAATATTTACAAATAGTTACTGTAAAGGCACAAAGAATAAAGTGTCCTAGTCAGGTGGGTGAAAAGTCCTGTTAGGGTTAGATCTCTATATGCTTGCTCTTTTCATTGAAATTGAATTTCTGGCTGGCGTATTTGCTGAGAAGGTAAAGAAATTTCCAAGGATACTTTTCTTTATTACCAGGTTGATTGTAATCATCTATGGAATATAATTTTCAGCCCTGAGGCTGTTATGGCAAAGGTGATTTTACATATTTATTGTGGGGAATTGCACTTATTCACTTTATGTGTAAGAAATGGAATAGATCAGAATATGTCTGGGGCAGGAGATTGGATTTATGTACTTAAGCTGCCATTAATGACCTCACTAACTTTATTCTATAACTGCTTTTCTACATACATTCATAAGCCCAGTTTCTATCCAGAAACCATTAAGTCCCTTTATCCTGACTTTCTTGTTGTAGATTTATTTGAGAAAAACAAATTTGTGATTCTAGAGGAAGACTTTCTTTCTCTTTTAATTTTTTATTTTAAAGATGTGGGGTACAATTCAGGGTTAGGTATACAAATGTTCATTATGAAGATACACTTGTTGATGAGGTGTGCTCCCCCTCCCCTGGCAGATTCCCACTACTGCCAATCCCTCCTCCCTCCCCCCATCTGGCAGTTTCCTGCTACTGCCAATCCTTTTCTTATAGAATTATGATAATTGTTCAAGGTCCACTTGCGAGTGAGAACATGTGATACTCAGTTCTTTGTTTCTGTGAAAGATCACTCAGTATTATAGACTCTAAGTTCATCCAGGTTGCTATCTAATATTCCATTGTGTATATGTACCACATTTTTAAATCCAGTTAGAGGAAGAATTTCTAAACAGTTTATGAAGTTTCCCTTCTTCACACCATTTAACGATAACCCCTAATTCATATTCATAGTTCTGTTCTGCCCTCTGAGCTCCATACTCACATAAAACTAGCCTGCTTGGCACCACCAGGATACTTTACAGATTTCACCAACCTAATGTGGCCACAAGTGAACTCCTAACTTCCTCTTTTCTTCCCCCATCAAATTTGCCTCTCTACTCAAACTCTTCATCATTTTGGTAAGTGGCACGCTTACGTATCCAGTTGTTTAAGCAAAAATCCGACAGTTCATTCTCCATTTTTCCTGTTCCCTTTTCCCACCTCAGCCCACCAGCAAGTCCTTTCAAATACCTGTCAGATCATCCACTGATGTTCTGTCAGCACTCCACTTTGGTCTTTACTGCTGTGACCTCTTGCCTGGCCCACAAAAGCCACGCTCCTGACTGGACTCCAAGCTCCTTCTACCCTTCTCCACACCAGTAGCAAGGTGGATCGGAACGAAGCAGGAGTCAGACTGCATGCCCATCTGCCTTTTAATTGTTCTTCACAATAAAATCCAAGTGTCTTCCCATGAACTGCAAGCTCTTGTGTCCTATACTCCAACCTCATGTCATCCACTTGACTCTTCAGTTGCGGTATGGCAGCCATGCCGGCTGCCCGCAGTGTGTCATGTGGGTTATGAGTTAGAAACAGGAGAACACACGCACACAGGCACACGCACATGCTCACACCCTGTTTAGTATAGTCAAGGCTCCAAAACTTTTGAGAAAAAGGGTGACTGCAGAGAATGAGAGCAGATGCAACGTGTTTTAATGGGCCTTTTTTCTATTGCTAGTTTCTCATTGGCGTATCCACAGTGGGCAGGATGGGGCTCTGCCGGCTCTAAGAAAACAGTCCAAGTTTTGCTATACTAGACATTTTTTCCTTTTTTTTTTTGAATTGGAGTCTCTGTTGCCCAGGCTGGAGTGCAGTGGCACACTCATGGCCACCCCAGCTTCGACCTGCTGGGCTCCAGCAATCCGTCCACCTCAGCCTTCCAAGTAGCCCGAACTACAGTGCGCACTACCATGACCAGCTGATTTTTTTTTTTTTTTTTGAGTTGGAGTCTCACTCTGTCGCCCAGACTGGAGCGCAGTGGCCGCTCCCGGCCACCACAGCCTCAACCTGCTGGGCTCTGGCGATCCTTCCGCCTCAGCCTTCCGAGTAGCCGGAATTACAGGCATGCGTTACAACGCCCAGCTGATTTTTTGATTTATTGTAGAGATGAGGTCTCGTTGCCCAGGTGGGTCTCGAACCTGCGGGCTCAGGCGATCCACTCACCTCAGCCTCCCAAAGGCATGGGATTACAGGCTGAGCCACCGCGCCCGGCTAATTTTTTATTTATTGTAGAGATGAGATCTCACCAAGTTGCCTGGGCGATCTTGAACCCGCAGGCTCAGGCAATCCACTTGCCTCAGCCTCCCAAAGTGCTGGAATTACAGGCTGAGTCACCAAGCCTGGCCTTTTTTTCATTTTTTGAGTTGGAGTCTCACTCTGTTGCCCAGGCTGGAGTGCGATTCTGCGCTCATGGCCATTGCGGCCTCAGCCTGCTGGGCTCAGGTGATCCTGAGACTTTCAGGTGACTAGAACTACACATGTGTGTCACCACACCTGGCTAATTTTTTGTTTTATTATAGAGATGAAGTCTTGCCAAGTTGCCCAGGCTGGTCTCAAACCCCCAGGCTCAGGCAATTCTCTCTCCTCTGCCTCCCAAAATGTGGAATTATAGGCATGAGCCATTGCATCCAACCACTACACATCTTTTATACATAAGGATCACATCAAGACTAATCCCAACACTCTTTGTCCTGTGTTCTTTTCTGAGCATCATCTTTGGTGATACTGAGTTTTCTGGTTTGAAAATTCAGCATCACCAAAGCCACATACTCATTAGAGGAGAGATAATATACAATTATGACTAAAAAATATTTCTGCCTCTAGCTCTCGATCATTCTAGAAAGCCTGTTTCCTTGTGGTCTCCTCCCTGGCTCTGATTCAGTCTGGGTTGTTCTGATGCTGAGCTTGGTCCTCCGACCCAAATCACCAGTCCATTTTCCCAAAAGCCTGTCCCCTGAATCTGTCATGTTCTTTCATGTCTAGAGTCTCTGAAATTCCCACTACCACTGCCTGAAACACACTTTGCCCAGCTCTTTCTCTGCATGGCTGAGTTCTTCTTATCCTTCAGATCCTCACTAAAATGTCACATTCTAAGAATGCTGAAATGTATTACTAAAGCACCTTATTGACTTCCCATAATTTTTTTACAAAATGTATTTATTATTTTGCTTGATTTTTGTTCATCTACCCCACTAAAGTACAAATTAATTGAGGTCAGAGATCTTGTCTGTGTTGTTTGTCTTTATGTCCTAGGGCCTAACGATGCCTTGCACATGTAGGCACTCAGTCAAATGAGGGGTGTCCCCTTTACTCTCCAGAAAGGGAGGGAGACAAGCAGCCTGCTCTTTTAACTGTCCTACTCCTTTCTCATCCTGGCAGTGTGGACTTGATTGCTAGATTTATGCAGACAATGACTTGACTGCTGGACTCTGAGGCAGTGACTATTGGTGACTACCAACATGGATGGGCACCAAGAAAAGTAGCTTGAGACTTCAGCTCCCAAGGGCTTCTTTACTGCTTTTGCTCTTTTGTCTCCTTTCCAGAAACAAGGTATCTCTGTGATCAATTGGTGTTGAACTAGGACATCTCAGTTTCATGCTCACAGGTCTTGATTCCTTTGAAGTGAGATGTGTGTTCTCGAGAATACATGAACAACACCTATTAGTAATCTCACAACTAACTTTTCACATTGCTTGTGGAAAGAAAGTTTCATGCAACGTGGAAGTGAAGACATCAAAGGAAAAAAAATGAGTCAATTATGGCTCATGCTTGTCTTCAAAAATAATGTCTTAGGTGGGTTGGTCTCTTTACTCACAGTTTCATATGAAGTGTTTTGTGATGACTGGCTAAGAATTTTTGTTGTTATTGCAGTTTGTTGAGAATTGTATAAGTCAGCTTTTACTAAGTTGTGCTGCATGACAAAGAGCCCTAAAATCTTAATGGCTCACGACAGCAAAGACTTATTCCTCATTCACCACATGTCAATTGTGAGTCAGTTTCAGTTCTTCATATTTCTTCTTTATCCTGTGATCTAGGCTGAAGAAACATCCTTTGTCTGGGGATTGCTTATCTTATAGCAGAGAAAGAAAAGATAGTAAGAGAGACAGGAAAAAACATCCAATGGCTTTTAAAACTTTTGCTTAGAAATGACATATTTCACTTCCACTCACTCGCCTTTGGCCAAAGCCAGTTACATGGTCAACCTGATCTCAATGGGACAGTGTAATCCTCTCATAAGGAGGTAGGACACATGATTGAGAATGTTAATATTTTACACAGATCTTTCTTTCTTTTTTTTTTTTTTGAGTTGGAGTCTCACTCTGTTGCACAGATTGGAGTGCAGTGGCCGCTCCCGGCCACCGCAGCCTCGACCTGCTGGGCTCCGGCAATCCTTCTGCCTCAGCCTTCCAAGTAGCCAGAACTACAGGCGTGCGCTACCACGCCTGGCTGATTTTTTGATTTATTGTAGAGATGAGGTTTCACTGCCCAGGTGGGTCTCGAACCCACAGGCTCAGGCAATCCACTCACCTCAGCCTCCCAAAGGCGCGGGATTACAGGCTGAGCAGATCTTTCTAATGAAGACCTAAAATACTGCTGCTGAAAAGTCTTGGCAACTTCTGATGCATGAACATTAAAGGAGAAAAGAATGAGTATCTTTAATTGTCATGAAGTATTGGCATTATGTATAAGCTATGTCATGCAGGACAAAAAGCATGAAGTGGAGAACTTGGAATCTTTGTCAAAATAATTTACTGCATGAGCTTAGACAAGACATTAATTTTTACTGGGCCTTTTTCCCCTGCAAAACAAGCAGTTTAAATGAGATGATCTCCAAGTTCCTTGCAAATCAAAGATGTCTGTCTTCCTCTGGTTTCAAGTGCATGTTGGTTGGTGTGTCTCAATGACAGTAATGACAGTGTTGAGGGCCCAACTTACAGGGCTTCTTAGGGCTGTTGGAAAGTGTAGCTCTGAGCTTTGCAGGCAGCTGGTGAGATCCAAGGCCCTTACCCTTAGTTGATGTGGGATAGGATGGGTCTTATACTTGATTTCTTCCCACTGAAGCCTTGCTACTTACGTGCATGGACTGTTGTTCAGTTTAGAAGGATTTTCCATTCTTGGTTCACTTAGCTAAAGGGCAGGTTCTGACAAGGTGACTGTTCAAGTGTTGTCAATGAATGATTAAAAAAAAAAAAAAAGCAGCAGTAAGATATGAGTGAAAACCCTGACTCCAGTGTGACCCTAAATTATTAGTTTGAGGAAAGAAAAAAATATTTTTAAAATCAGACTTTGAAAATCTCATCCATCTGGAGCTAATTCTGTATAATTCTTGATGTCAGAGGAACCTCAGGGGTTTGGGAAACTTGTTCAGTGAAATGCTAACCTGAACCTGTCAAGATTTTTTCTCTCAGTACATCTATTCTCATTTCCCCTTGCTATTTAGGTCTACTTGGTGTATATCTTAAATTAGAAACACGCAGTTCTTTCAACCAGATTTTCAGCTTAGATCAGACCCTGCAGCTCTTCAGTCATTGAAATCAAACACTTGACCAAGTTCTGGCAGACTTCTACATGCCTGTACTTTGTCTCAATTTAAATTATTCCCTATATAGTGATGTGCTGCATAACAACATTTTGGTCAGTGACAAACTGAATGTATGACAGTGACCCCACAAGATTACAATGGAGCTGAAAAATTACTGTCCCCTACCAGAGTTTTGATGGTTCTGGCCCATTGGGCCTAGGCTAATGTGTGTGTTTGTGCCTTTTTTTTTCCATTAAATATATTTAATGAGCTTTATCCACCCCGTGAATGTTTTTGTGGTTTTATATTTTAGGCACTATGTGCCTTAGTTTTTAACAAAAATGTTTTAAAAACTTAAGGTCGATAAAAAGTTTATAGAATAAGGATATAAAGAAAGGAAAAAATTTTTCATACAATCAAACAATGGGTTGTTGTTTTAAATTGTGTTATAAGAAAGTAAAGAAGTTTATCACTTACAAGCGGGAGCTAGACTAAGGATCTGCAAAGGCATAGGGAATGGTATAATGGACATTGGAGACTCTGAATGGGGGAGAAGGATGGAGGGATGAAAAATTACCTCTCAGGTACAATGTGCACAGGTGGGGGTGGTGGGTACACTTAATTAAGGCTCAGACTTCTTTGCCATTATATACTGCAACCACGTAACCAAAAACTGTTTGTACACCTAAAGCTAGTGAAGTAAAAAAGTTAAAACTTAAAAAAAAATTAAAAGTTTGCAAAGTAAAAAGTTATAGTAAAATTAAGGTTACTTTATTATTGAAGAAAGAAAAAAATGTTGATAAATGTAGTATAGCCTAAGTGTGCAGTGTTTATAAAATCTACTGTAGTGAGCAGTGATGTCCTAGGCCTTCATGTCCACTCACCACCCAGAGCAACTTCCAGTTCAGCAAGCTCTACTCATGGTAACAGCCCTATTACCACGGCAGACTATTTTTTAAAAAAATCTTTTATTTTTATGTGTTTTTACTGGATCTTTTTAATGTTCAGATATGGTTAGAGACACGAACTTTTAATTGTATTACAATTACCTATAGTATTTAGTATAGTAATATGCTCACAGGTTTGTAGCCTACAAGCTATAGGTTAGACCATACAACCTAGGTGTATAGTAGGCTAGACCACCTGGGTTGTGTAAGGACAGTCTGTGATGTTCACACAATGACAAAATTGGTTAATGATGCATTTCTCAGAACATAACTTTGTCATTAAATGACACGTATTTGTATGTGTCCTGAAATGGTGTTTTGAACTCTTCTATATGACCGGAACATATCACTGTCACTGTTATGACTGCAAGCAATTAGAATATTAATTCAATTTAATAGACTACTTTCCTCCAGTGTGTAAAAACATTTTATATAAACATTATCCCTCAGGGACATTCTCACACATGCTTCAGGAGACAGATAAACACAAGGATATGCACTGCAGTATAGTTTGTAATCAGAAAAAAGGGAGGAGATGCCTTAATATTCACCAATAGGAGAGTTGAGAAACATTTTGTGTTATAATCATACAGTATTCATACAGAAGTTAAAATGAATGAACTAGAACTATATATATCTTTATAAATATATCTCAAAAACATGTTGGGTGAAAAAAAGCAAGTTGCAGAATTATGAAACCATTTACTTAAGGTATGAAAACATACAAGACTACATCTTACATATAGATACATACATTGTAAAAATAAAGTATGCAAGAATGGGCCAGGTGTGGGGCACATGACTAATCTCCGCATTTTGGGAAGTCGAGATAGGAGGGTCACTTGAACCCAGGAGTTTGAGACGACCAATCTGGGCCACATAGCGAGACCTCATCTCTACAAAAAATAAAACAATTAGCTGGACCTGGTAATGTGTGCCTATAGTCTCAGCTACTCAGGAGGCTGAGGTGGAAGGACCGCTTGAGTCTAGGAAATTGAGGCTGTAGTGAGCTGTGATTATGTCACTGCACTCCAGCCTGGGTGACAGAGTGAGACTCTGTATAAAAAAAAAAAAGAGAAAAAAGAAAAAAAATACAAGCAGGATACACAAGAATTTTAAGATAATGGTTGCCTCCAGAGAAAGAGAGGAAAAAAATACACAAGAATATCAGTTTATGTCTACTATGCTTTGTTTTTCAAAAAATAAAAGAAGAAAAGAAAAAGGAAATATTGCAGATTTTAATCTTGGCTAAATCTTGGTGGTAGCAAGGGGGTATTTGCTATTTTTTCTTCATGCTTTTTGGCATATGGGAACTCTTTAATAATGTAACAGTCTATTTCTCCTCCCCATTATCCCACTTTCTCTCACAACCTCAGAGAGACGTGGTGGTATTGCGTGTGAAAAACAACCTACAGAAGACTGCTTTTACTTCATGGGGTTTTGAGCAGGTGACCTCTTCTTTCTTTTTAATTTAAAAACATCACCTCAAACTCAGATTCGAAATAGGTTTAAAAAAATAAAGAAGCTGGAGTCCCTGGGCCTTTCATTTATAATGATTTGTTTCACGATTCCAGCCACTCTCATTCTCAAAACCCTCAGATGGCTTCCTGTTGTCCTCAGAATGAAAACCTCAGCCCCTGCGCACCCAGCCCTGGTGCCTCCCCTGCCTGCTGGGCTTTTCCCTCCTACCACTTCCCTGTTCTCTCCATGGGGGAAGGTGGGTAGGGTTGTCACAGTTCAGTGACCTCTGGCTGACTTGCTGTCCCCCTTGTTGCTCTTCATCTCTAAGCCCTAGATTCTTCAAAGACTGCCTCCTGGGCCCCCTTGCCAGGGTCGGCATTGGTGTCATTCTCTATTAGCTCCTCAGTGTCGGGCACAGTTCCTAAAATTTTTAAAATTTAAAAATTGTATGTATTATTATTTATGTTTTTTAGAGATAAGGTTTTGCTTTGTCACCCAGGTCGGAGTGCAGTGGTGTGATCATTGTTCACTGTAGCCCTTGAACTTCTGGGCTCAAGTGATGCTCCCACCTCAGCCACCTGTGTAGTTGGGACTACAGTCACACGCCACTATGCCTGGCTAACTTTTTATTTTTTTTGTAGAGATGGGATCTTGCTATGTTGCCCAGGCTGGTCTAAACTCCTAGGCTCAAGCAATCCTCTTGCCTTGACCTCCCAAAGTGCTGCGATTACAGGTGTGAGCCACCATGCCCAGTGAGTGATACATTTATTTATTTGAGTTGGAGTCTCACTCTGTTGCCCCAGCAGCCTAGACCTGCTGGACTCAGGTGATCCTTCCATTTCAGACTTCCAAGTAGCTGGAACTACAGGCATATGTCAGGATGCCTGGCTAATTTTTTGATTTATTTGTAGAGATGAGGTCTCGCCAAATTGCCCAGGCTGGTCTCGAACCCCTGAGCTTAGGCAGTCCTCTCGCCTTGGCCTCCCAAAGTGCTGAGATTATAGGCATAAGCTACCATGCCCAGCTGATATATATTTATTAATTCTCACTAACTAACCTGAAATCAGAATTGTAGAGATGAAAGGGATCCAGATCACACTCTAACACTCACTAATCCTTCTTTGTGAATGGTGATATGTCTATTTATTCTTGTTCCATGTTTGCCATTCATAAGGCAGTAATAGGTGTCAAGTTAATTGACATCTTACTACATTCATGAAAATTCCCACCATATGTCTTTGGACATATATCCAAACTTAATATTACTTCGTATTAGCAAGTGACACTAACGTAAAAGGCCTAGTGCCTCATAAATTAAGTACTATTAGTTATTTTTAAGTAAACTACCAGTAAAATAGTTGCACTGCCTTCCAATTCAGGAGCATATGTTGAGAATAGTAAAACTTTCTAGGAATTTCCATTGAGTTTAATATCAGTATTGGTGCTGTGCATGGGAGGGAAATCAAAGCAACATTTTCCTATGAAGTCGAAGCCCAGCTAAAAAAAAGTTGATTTAAACTAAGGAGTTTACAGCCAAGAATACTGGTTTTATTGTATCAAGATGTTCCTTGGAATGGATTCCCAGAGTGGTGGGGGCATGTTAGAATCAGAATCCTCTGAGCTTAATAACACAAGTGAAGATTTACGCAGTATCTCTCTTGCTTTTGTGTAAGAGGCTGAATGTCTGCACATCTTAATAAGATAGATCTAATAACATGTTAATAACTCACAAATGGCCGGCTTTGGACTACAGACCTTGAATGAAAGGGCCTTCATAAATTATACATGTCTGACAAATAGGTGATACATTTTTCAAATCACATAAGCTCTTCAGAATCAAGTCTGCTTTGTGGAGATAATTAAAGAAAATCAATGTGTTGATGGATAGATATTTGACTTGAAAACACATTCTCCACACTGCCTCAGACAACGAGGCGCCTGAGCTTCAAGACCACAGTTCTGTGAAGACAAAGTGAGAGGTGGGGGAGAGAGGCCTGAGTGTTCTGGGTGTAGTATTTCGAATGCCAGCTTCTCCCCTCGGTGCTGCCCCTGCCCCTGACTCCCCTGGAGCTGAGGGCTGCTGAGTTGACCTCCTGATCTCCTTCTCCTTCCCTGGGTCAAGAAGTATGACTCTGCTTGTCTCACTGGGACTGTGGGAGGCTTCATTCATCAATGTTGGCACAGTGTTAGCAAGATGAGAGGTGCTGTGCCCATTCGAAGCAACATTATTGATTCCATTTTTTCATTGTGGTTCATATAAAATTCTCCACATATCAGATAATGGCTCAGTGTTGCATAAACAACTGAGAATTGCTGGAAGGAGAGATGTGGCCTGTGTTTTCCCCTAGGAGAATTGATGTCTGTAAAATGCCTTCAGTATCTCTGAAAAAACATTATTACATGATTTAAACTGATTATATTGCTATGGTATTTTTATTTGCTTATCAGAGTATTTTATTTTTATTTGTTTGTTTTGGTTTGTTTTTCAGTAACTATCTGAAATAATGTTGAGCCCAGTAAGTCCTCTATGATAAGGAAGGCCTGGATTGGTAAACATTTTGCTTATTCATTTTGGGTTACCCTCTCCACTAAATAACAGGGGGATACACACACACTCATACACATATATGTGTGTGTATATACATATGTGTGTATCTAGTATATGTATATAGAGTTTATATAGATATATAATGTTAATGTAATGTTAGTTTTGACATTTGTTTATAATGCATAATCCTGCTAATTAAATCACAGGGGTATATATATGAAGGAGGACTCCAAAAAACCAACATTGTTTTTGGGAGGTGGACCCCTTGTAGTACAGGTTCCCCTGCTAGATAAGTATTCCAGGAACCCATCAGCATCAGTGTACCAGCTAGTGTGGTTGTGAGAGGCTGTGTGTAGCTTTGGTGAATATTTTTGGAGATTCTTTCAACTCATTTGTTTATTTCATGATGGGTGATTCATGTGTATACCTGCCCACACTGCACTGAGTGTTCAGGAGTTTTTGACCAAAAATGGCATGACCCCCATACTCCATTCTCCCTATTCACCCAATCTCACCCCAAGCAACTTCTTTTTGGTTTCCCGGATGAAAAAAGTCCTCAGAGGGAAACATTTCCCTGATGTGGAAGAGGTGAAACGAAAAATAGCAGAAGCACTAAAAGGCATAAAAAATGATGAGTTTAAAAACTACTTTGAGCAGTAGGAAAAGTGTCTCAATAGGTGTATGGCTTCAAACGGAGAGTACTTTGAAGGTGACTGAAGTACCAACGTAAAAATAAATACACAATTTTTAAATAAGTAAATTCTGGTATGTATGTGCATATATATATATATATATAAGCATATATATCATGTTAATATGCTTACCTATGCATGTACTATTGTTCTTCTGGAATAACATAACATTAGTACTATTTACCTAATTCATCATTCTTGAAAAGATTTTAGAAATTCCGTTTCTGAAATTGCTTTCAACAGGATTTTTATAAGCATTAAGGAATCTAGACTGCTGCTTATCATTATACTTTTAAAAGCTGAATTGGCATAGTACAGAACTTTATATATATATATATAAAGTGGCATTTTATGTGTGTGTATATATACACTATACATATGCACACATATATATATATATATATATACACACACACACGTGTGTGTGTGTGTGTGTGTGTGTGTGTGTTTATCCCTATTATTTAGTGGACATGGTTCCCCAAATGAACTATGATCACCTACCTTATAGTTCATCTGAGTTGGTTCTAGATCACTTTTTTATGTTTCCAAATTCTAAACATACTCTCAGGAAATGGAAGATTCAATTCCACTGGTTATGTAAAAATAGATATGCAGTGGACTATCACATTGAAGGTGAATATTCTCTTTTGAGTATAGAAAGGTCTAGTTTGTTAAAATAAACCTGTTTCTAGTAGTATTATGGTGATGGCTCTTAAAAAGTTATCTTCCCATGATACATATTGGAAAAAGAAATCAGTTTCATTGTCTCATAGTCACATTATTTTTGCACAGTTTAGCCATGAAAATAGTCCATATGTACATTACCAAGTTTTGGGGAATTTGCTTGTTTCATTTGTTATTTACTAATTCTTTTTCTACATCACTTATTGGATGTTTGATGTATACTCGTTTCCATTACACACATTAAGGAGTAGAAGGTGACTCTTACTCTTAAGGAAGTTGTAATCTAGTTGAGTCACAGCAAATGATCTAGACAGAAGAGATTAAATTATTATGGGCAAAGGCTGGTAGATGCCCTTTAGTATCCCTAATTGTTTTTCTGGGCTTAGCTGCCCAGAATGTAGACACATCGCCCCACCTCCCTTGCAGCTAGTTATGGCCAGTGCCCAACCCTCAGGCAACTTCTGATAACCTTGCTCAAATGTGAGCTGTACTTCCTTTGGCCCTTCTTTTTCATGTCCTCATCTTGCTCACTAGATGTGAATATAACTGCTGGAGCTCCTATGACCATGAGATGAGGGCCATGAGATGAGGGCCTCACTTAGGAATTGGAGAGTAGATTCTGGCAGGAGCTGGAATCCTGTGTTTATGGGAGCTGTATGTTGCCCTGGACAGCCTACCCTGGACTTTTACGTGAGAGAGTGAGTGATAAACTGCAACCTGTCTGTTATTTTGGGTGTCTGATACTTCCAGCCAAATGTAATCCTAATAGACACTTTCTACAAAGTGTGCACTTGAAGTGTGGGGGAGACATTATGTAGAGTGGTCATCAGAATGGGGACTTGCAATGAAGAAGGGCTTCCTGGAAGAATATGCTGTCCCAGCCCAGCTCTTCTCTCACCTCCTTGTTTCTTCTGCCTCACTGTTTTCTGAACATGACACTTTCTCTCTTCCTCACCTTTCCTTCTGCAGTGCTTTCTCTGGCTATCTTCCTGCCTGTCTAGGTAATATTAGAATTACATTAAATTATACAATCTGCACAAGTGCTAATCACAGTTAACTAAACTATGTGCATATCAAGTACATTTGGCTGGTATCCTTCATATTGTGATCACCAGCCAGCTCAAATTTTGCCTCTTTCCTGAAGTCTCCCCCCAACCTTTTTTTTTGAGACAGGGTCTTACTCTGTCTTACTGGAGGGTCTTACTCTGTTGCCCAGGGTCTTACTCTGTTGCCCAGTGGCATGAACATGGCTCACCGCAGCCACAACCTACTGGGTTCAGGTGATCCTTCTGCCTCAGCCTCTCAAGTAGTTGGGACTACAGGTGTGTGCCCCTATGCCCAGCTAATTTGTTGATTTTTTTTGTGGAGATGAGATCTTGTTGTGTTGTCCACGCTGATCTTGAATTCCTGGGCCCAAATAATCTTCCCACCTCAGTACCCCACAAAGCTGGGATTATAAGCATGAACCACCTCACACAGCTGAAGCCTCCCTTAAACATACTTTCTCTTAGGTACTGCAGTGGTACTGTCACTCAGCATCCTAACACCTGGCACTTTAAACATATCTCACTCATCAATATCCACATATCTGGAACCTAGTGAAAAAGGAGATAGCTAGAGAAAAGCTATGCAGACAGACAGGGTGGGTCCCCCGGTAACAATGTAGCAGACTTCCAGCAGGCCCCTGGACTGACACACTCAAGTTGGTAAACAAGCTCCCTAGAGTCCCTCAAGCTAGAACTTAAGTACTCACTGCTGGGAGAGAAAAACAACCAATCAGCTTGCTGCCAAGTACTGACCAATCAGCTCACTATTAGGTCCCTATCTCTTGGTGATTGGTCCTCAGTATTGACCAATCAGAACAGCTAGTGTTGGCCAATCATCTCACAGCTAGTACTAGTCAACTGGCTCTGTCTTAGGGCTATCTAAGCACCAGGTTTCAGCTCCATATTGGCAACCCCCTCGGGTCCCCTCCCACTGTGGGAGTTTTTTGTCCTCTCAGTAAATCTTGCTTTTTCACTTTTTGGCCATCCGTGTCCCTCATTCCTCCTGGCATGAGACAAAAACCCCCACCTGAAGAGCTGCCGAAGATTGTCGCAGCCAGAAAAGCCATGCACCCCAGAGGCTGGCTTGCCAACTGAGGGAGCCAGCTGAATTGGGAGAGCTGCTGGAAGAAGGTGAGACTACAAAGCTGAGACACTTCTAGGGGCTGCAACACTCTTAGGGCTTGGCTTGCCAGCCCATCAGAGCCAACACTCTGGGGGCTAGGCTTGCCAGCCCACCAAATCAGCAACACTCTCAGGGCTTGGCTTGCCAGGCTATTAGAGTCAACATTTCTGGGGCTAGGCTTGCCAGCCCATCAAGCTGACACTCTCGAAACCCAGGCTGACCTGAAAAATCTGTATCACTAGTAGTGATACAGGAAACTTTTGCTGAACAGAATTGTAATAAACCAAGCAGCCCAGAGACTTCTGGGGGAAGTGACTGCCTAATTATAGCTGCTGCTTGAAGAGGGTGAAGGGGCAGAAGCCATGTGGCCCTCCAGCTTCCTTCTTTGCCTCTGGCTTCTTTGCCATCCTGTCACCTCCCTGTCCTCAGGCTGCTGTTCTTATGGCCACTTCTGAGAAGAAAGACCACAGCAACACAGCCTCAGCCTTGTCTCAGCCTACCCCCTGGATCCTCGGCTCTGCCGACCTGAATTCTAACTTACTTTCAGGGGGTTGGGGGGAGGAGGCATAAAAACAACTGATCAGTGTGGGGCTGGGGGCAGTTGAAGCTGGGTTTGCAAGGCTACCCCACCAACTCTCAACAGCTGCAGAACTGGCATTTTAAGGCCAACTTTTATACGGTATTGTGCTCTTAGGTTTTCATGTGTTTCTGCTGGGTGGGATTACCAACACCACCCACTGTGAACTGCCGCTCAGTCGTTCCACTCTCAGCTCTACTCAAGTGTCTTCCTTTCGCTTTCCTCCCTCCAGTCTGTCCTGTTGCTGTCCCTTGGGCTGGTGGCACTGTCACTCAGGTGTCCGGGCAGCTGACTGTGGACGGGTAGAAGCAAGCATTACTCTGGTGTCCTAGTTGGGCTTGACTAGAGACTTCTGCGTGATCTTCAGGAGTTCAGACACACTAAAAAAATACTCTGTCAAGAATAGCCGGGGCCTTGACTCTGGAGGGCTGAGGCAGATTTCACTCCAGATGGTCTTTGGAAAAGAAACTGGTACTGTCACATTTGAGGGTTTTAGTGACAGAGGAAGAAGGACTGCTTTTGATGATCAGTTCCACAGTACCTACCCCATTTCTTGGCTTCGTCTCTGTTTGGAGAACTGGGTGAAGGTGTCCATCTATCCAGCGTCCTGCACAAACTGCACAGGGTGGTTTTTTGTGTGACATTCCCACAGTGGCAAGTCTAAGGTCTCAGGTCAGTGTGCACAGAGACCATTTTCACTGTAATTGCCTCTTTTATTGAGATCCTTTTAATCATATCTTCTTTAGCCAGGAAAGCACATTTTTGCTTCTTTATTCACAGTCTTCCTCCTGATAATAGGTGACCATAATACAATATGGTCTCTCATCTGAGTGTTTTCATCCCTGGTTCCCAGAGCAAAGTTCCCCAGCTGAGTATTAACTACTCCACTCTCTCAACTTTTTTTTATTTTTATTTTTTTTTTTGAGGTCTCACTGTGTCATCCAGGATGGAGTGGAATGGTACTATCACAGCTCACCACAGCCTCAACTTCCTGGGCTCAGCTGATCCTTCCTCCTCAGCGTCCAGAGTAGCCAGGACTATAGTAACAAAAAAGACTTTGGCATTTAGAAATATTCAGAAATTTGCAAACTATTAGCCTTTTTACCGTATCTGCATGTGGTTATATTCTATACATTATTATAGTCAAATTTAAATTGACACATGCAAAAGCAATTTGGTCACACTTTAAACAATAATGTATGGATTTGATGTGATAGTTGTACTTTTTAAATGTCCATGAGAATAAATATGTAATGACTAATTTTGTTTTAAAGTTTGTCAGTGTGTTATCTAAAATTATGTCACATCTGCCACCCTTTGGGAAACCCTGCTTCTTATGGAAAAAACATGCAAGTTGTAGCTCTTTGTTTTGTATCACTGGTGAGCTTTCCTGCTCAGTGTTGTAAATGTGTGATGTACGACAGGCACAGAACTGTAAAAGAAAATAAATTTTCAGGATCCTCTAAGTTTATAATGCCAAAGAGCAAGGTAAATTCTGGAGACTGAGTCATATAGCATGTTTGAAATTCAGCTTCTTAGATTATAGATTCACTCTCTTCCTCATTGTTCTTATTCTGTAAATGACCAGGAGAGACCAGAGATCAGATCTTCTCTCTACCAATCACTGATCTTTGCTATTGGCTAACTGCCTTCTTTATTGTTCAGTTCCTAACTCAGATTGGATGGTGCCCAAGACCCCATGACTGTAACATCTTCAGTGTGAAATGTTATATATACCTTTCCAGAAAGCAAAAAGATCACCTTGGCTAATCAGTCATTGTAACTATGCACTAAATCTTATATGGCAAAATGTTGAAGGTCTGTTAAACTTCCCTACAGTTCCCTATACAAGTGATCCCTGACTTTTAAGCTGATTTCCATTCTTTGGAATCTGTGCTTCCCAGGAGGTCCATCCTCAAACTCTGCACTTGAACAAACTCTCTGTAAATTAGGTTATGATCCTTTTGATTATTTTAGGTTGACAGAACAAAAGCAACAG
This sequence comes from Carlito syrichta, assembly GCF_000164805.1. Classification (NCBI taxonomy): domain Eukaryota; kingdom Metazoa; phylum Chordata; class Mammalia; order Primates; family Tarsiidae; genus Carlito; species Carlito syrichta. The sequence goes on along the minus strand of NW_007253822.1, from coordinate 292,713 downwards.
GGGGTAGGGTGGGAGAGTGTTGGGAGACTTGGCAACATACATATAGTTGTCACTACTCATTGGACCTTCCCAGGGTTTTGTGTGTTGATGGGCAGAGCTGGTGCTACGGCAGACACCATGTGTGCTAAGCACATATGATGACCCATGTCCTTTGAGGGCCAATCCCTTATGGTCTCTTTTCCTAAGGCTGGGGTGTTTCATTCTTCACCAGGTTTTATGGAGAATCAAAATGTATCCCTGGTTGAATATCTTCAAATCCAAGAGCTCACAGTAAGAACTATTATATGAATATATATTTTTTCTAATCCAGGATGTTAACTTGATTGGTTTCAGAGATGGTATTCTTCATATCTTGGATATTGAATTTCAATGCATTTAAGAGTTGTAGTACTAATTCATTTATTTTATTTTATATCCTTAGACTTTGAGCCTTTTGAACTCAATTAAGCAAATTTATGCACATCATAAGCTAGTTATTAGTTTCAACAAAAGGTCCTGATCCTTTTTTTAAAAGAATGGATTTCTGGTACTAAGGAAAAGTGAGAAGATTTTTATGTATTTATTTTTAAGAATCTGAGGCCGGGTGCGGTGGCTTTTACCTGTAATCCCAGCACTTTGGGTGATTGAGGAAGGAGTATTGCTTGCGCCTGGGAGTTTAAGACCAGCCTGGGCAACATAGGGAGATCTTGTCTCTACAAAAACGTCAAAAAATTAGCTGGATGTGGTAGCATGCGCCTGTAGTCCCAGCTACCAGGAAGGCTGAGGTGGGAAGATCACCTGAGCATAGGAGGTTGAGATTGTGGTGAGATGTGATCATGCCACTGGACTACAGTCAAGAAGACAGAGTGAGAAACTGACTTAAAAAAAATCCACTGAAAGTAACACCAAGATCAATAGGAATCTCTATGGTTTATGAGCTAGAAATTCATGTTGCCGAGATCCCAGTTTCTTCCCAGGCACTCAGTTTATTAATTAGTTATCTATGTGGTTCATATTGATAGGGGAAGGTGGAACCATCTGGTAAGATTCAGATCTGGATACATGATGGAATATTATGCAGCCATCAAGAGGGACAAAATTATAAACTTTGCAGCAACTTGGATGAACTTACAGTCTATAATACACAGTGATTTATCACAGAAACAAAGAACTGAGTACCACATGTTCTCACTCATAAATGGACCCTGAATGATTATCATAATACTGTAAAAAAGGGATTGGCAGCAGTGGGAACTGCCAGTGGGGGGGGGCACTTCATTATTAAGGGTACCTTATCTCAAACCAGGTGAAGTGGGGACCAAAGTGAGGCCCAGCTTTACCTGTACAATGACCATTTGTAATCCTGATCCTGAACTGTACCCCGCATCTTAAAAAAAACAAGATTCAGATCTGGGGAAATAACTTGGGTGATGTCCATTGGACTAGTTGGAGAGAAAAAGACTAAAAGCTTAACCTGTTGTATATATCAACAGAAGACCAACAAAACAATCACTGTATAGTATTTTAAAATACATATTTTGAAAAATTGTATACACACACACACACACACATATATATATATATATATTCATTCTAATAACCATAATGATCTCCTGAAAAATAATTCGTAATTTGGAAGTGCTTATATTTTTTAAATGTATGCATTGGCTCTAGAATTGCTCTTAGAGGATATGCTACACATATAAGTACCAGGCTCCAGACAGGACTTGGATGAATAGACCATGAAGGGCTATTTATATGGAGCATTTAAGTGCATATTATTGTTATTCCTAAATTAATAATAATATCCTACACATGTCCAGCATGCATACAACATTTTTACTGTTCTACAGAGTGCTATATCATCTCATTTGCTTCTCACAGAAACCCTGAGAGGGAGGCTGGGATCTTTGAAAGTGTTGACACTGAAGTCCTTTGCTTGAGGTAAAGTCCCAGTGATGTGTGGGAAGGAAAAGACGCTATAGAAACACCAGTATTCTTTTTACTACATTTTTTTGCCATTGTCATTGTAAGTGTTAGACTGGGTTAGGACATGTCAGTTCCTGGGGAGAGACTATATCTTATTATTTCTTCCACCTGGTAGATGGAGTGCTTTCTCAGAGGAAAACTATCTCCCACTTCACAACAATTAACAGTAAAATTTTAGATTTCTTATTGAACTCTTTTTTATGTTACTCTTGCTTAAAAATGTGTCATTTGTGGAAAAATCTGGAGAATCAAATGAGCATGTAGAGATTGTAAGAAGAAACAGGCTATTTTGTTATTATAGTTAATAGTGATTAAAATGAGACTTAATGAATACATTTATGGAATATTTTGGCTTTTCTGTTTACCAACAACAACTTGGAAAACCAGAGACAAGTTGCATAGTCTGTTGACAGCCAATCTGGAATTGTGAACCCAGGACTCCTGAATACTGGATCCTGTGCTGAGAAACATTTAAATCATGTATCATAACTATTCTTTCTACAGAATACAACTCTAGGATTAAATGCTAATTTTATTTGACTTACATAAAGGGAAATTATTACTGCAGTTACTTTTAAAGAGCTCCCTGGGTTTGCTGGGAGTTTCTGAATTAAGAGTAAATTGAGTTCCATCACATATTAATGGGCCCAGCTGATTTATTGGTGGTATATCTGGCAATTAGCCATCCTGCACAGTGTCTTCTGTTTAGTCATTCCTTTTTCACTATTGAGAGCAAGCTCAAGGATGAGCACCTTGAACCAATGGGGAAGTCTGCCTGTCATCCTAATAGGGCCTTGCATCATCTTAATGGTGAGTTATGATCTGTCTTGAAGGATATTTGGACTCACTTAATATCTTTTGGATGACAACCATAGGCGGCATAAATGAAAGTACATGTTGTCATTGAACCACTAAAAATCTTTACTCAGTCACCAGATAGCCATTACATAATATGAATCTCTTCCAATATTTCTCTTATTTTAAAAAATTATACAATTGCTTTTAGCTTTGGTGGCACTTATAGACTAAATTGCTGTAAGTGGACTGTGGCCCAGTGAGTTATGGCCAACAGTATTTATTTGCAAGTGTCACTTTGGGGCTCCTAATTTGTTCTCAAGAGAAATATTTTTTGCTCAGCCTGCAAAATGTTGTAATAAAAATTGGTGATTGATGTTGATTATAAGATTAAGTGCCTGGGCCACAGTGGCCAATGTTGTAAATCAAAGCAGCCCAACCTTGTGATTGGCCACTAGAGAAGATTCAAAGTGTGAGTGTTTTCCTGAGTCAATATATTTCAAGTCTTTATAGCATCGACTCCTAAGTTTTATTGAAACTGTATTTAAAACATCATTCTATGGTGTTAATAAGTTTCTAATAAAATTTTGTTTTGCTTATCTAAGCATGAAACAGTAGAAGAAAACACAAGAAAATTCTCCTTGTAGAGTGAAAACAATTTGAGTTGGTAAGGGTCTGGGTGTTGCAAAACTTGAGTCAAATGCCTGAACTGTTTTTTTTTTTTGGAGTCAGGGGTCTCACTCTGTCACCCAGGCTGGAGTGCAGTGATGGAATCACAGCTCACCACAGCCTTGACTTCCTGGGCTCAAGAGATCCTCTTGCCTCAGTCTCCCAATAGTTGGGACTACAGAAGTACACCACTTTGCCTGGCTTATTATTTCATCATTTTTTTTTGTAGAGATGAGGTCTCACTGTGTTGCCCAGGCTGGTCTTGACTTCCTGGGCTCAAGCAATCCTTTCACCTTGGCCTTCCAAAGTCCTAGGATTATAGATGTGAGCCACCATGCATGGACATTTGCCTGAACTTTTGACTGGAGAATGCTTGTATTTGGTTGCTCAGAATTCATTTCTTCTTCCTAACAAATTCCTTGGGGAAGAGACCCTTTCCCTGCTCTCTTTGGTGATATCCTTCCCTGTCCAAGGGGCTACCCCTGATCCAAAATAGTCAAATGGGCAACTCTCTCTGGAATTTGACTCTTGAGTAAAAGGATAAACACTGGAAGAATTTGAATTCTCTCATTTGCCAGCTGATCAGGCTGTTCCTACCACTCCCATTTTCCAATTGTTTTCCAAGTCTGTTTGTCCTATGTTTGACAATTCTGGAAGTCGCAGGATAGCATCCCAATACATTCCCTTTTGCTAACCAAGCCAGCTTTTGTTTCTTTCTTGAAACAAAAGACCTTAATGTATTCATTGGGCATTTGTGAACCCATAAGAACCCACAGTTTTCTGATTGAACTGTGAATATTTATTCCTTCATTTATTCCCAAGATGTTTATTGAGCACCTATTGTATATTAGGCACTCTTACCAACAGTTAGGAAACAGATGTGAATAAAACAAACAAAATCTATGCTTTCATAACATGTTATCATTAAGCATAGTGGTTTAAAGCAACAATTTATTGTTATATAACACAGTTCTAGACTCAGCTTGGTGCTTCTTGCTTGTAGGCAGATTGTGGTTGGGGTTGCAGTCCTCTGAAGGCTCACGTGGGCTAGATGATCGATCTCCAAGATGGCATCTTCCCTCACACATCTGTCATATGGTCTGCGATGCTTGGAATAGCCTCAGGATGGCCAGGTACTGTATTTTTTTCCATGCAGCTTCTCTGCATGGCTAGCTTGGTCTTCTTCACAGAATGAAGGTCTCTATAATTGGATTTCTTACATAGTGGCTGGTTTTTCTCAGAAAAAGTGTTCTATGAGGTCAAGGCAGAAGTTGTGAGCCTTCTTATGACCTAGCCTTGGAAGGCACACTGAATGATTCTACTATATTCTTTTGGTGATTTGTTTAGTCCACTCCAGGGACACATATTGGAGACTTCTACCACAAGCATGATGTTTTCTTCTTCTTGGTATCTATGATGGCATTGGAAGAGAGAGGAGGTCTTTGATGAATCACTCTCTTTGGATTTCTACAACAGGATTCAAGATTTTTTAATGATAATTTCAAGTATCAAGGTCACCACTAAATGAAGAAGAATCTGTTTTCCACAGAGGTATCTCCAAGACTTATTGGAATAGGACTTAATTTTAGGACAGCATGATGGAAAAGTGAATCACATTTGTGCTTTTTGGAGGGGAATTTGAATAATATCAATTTAGTTTTTTAGGATATAGGGTTTTGCTGTGTCAACCAGGCTGGAATGCAGTGGTGTGATCATAGCTCAGCAATTCTCCCACCTCAGCCTCCCGAGTAGCTGGGACTATAGGCACATGCCACCATGCCTGGATATTAAAATAATTTTTTTTTGTAGAGATAGGGTCTCGCTATGTTGCCCAGGGTAGTCTTGAATAGTCATGAACTCTTGACCTCAAGTGATACTCTTGTCTTGGCCTCCCAAAGTGCTAGGGTTACGTATGTGAGCCACTGTGCCCAGCCAATATCAATAAGTTTTATACCTACATAGATATGGATGTACTTGAAGTTAGATGATGTTTTTGAGAAAACAAATTAATGGGAATAAATGAAAAAGAAGAAGAGCAACAACAACAAGAGAAGAGCTCTCTAGTTGGTTTGGACCCTGATGGAGCACAGAGAATGCTCTTTTGAGGGAGCTCAGAGCTGGCTACCCTGATGCCTCCTAGTCCAGTGCCTTACAGGTTTAGTTGAGAAACACTTTATTCTGAAGCGTGCAACAGACTGTCATATGAAACAAGCTCACTTGCTTCTAATGACTATTCGTTAGTACAAGTTTAGATGCAGATACCTTTAGAAGTGAATGCTCCTTTAAGATTATGAAAAACTTGGCATCATCACAGCCCAAGGCATGGTAGCAAGGGAAACTTTGATTCTGGCTGTCTTCCAAAGCCACTTTTGGCCAAAATAAGAGCATCCCCAACATTTTTAACCTGATATTTTTCCTCTACCAAAAATGGAAGGAAATCAGAAGGAAACTGCCATGCTGGTTCTAGGTCTGACTATTAAGGAAGTCTTGGTTAAGAGAGAGAGGAGAGCAGAGCCGGCCTCCACTGGGCAGGAGTTCCTCATTGCCAGGGAGGCTAGCATGACCACACTGTGCCAAACATGCTGAGAGGTTCAGAGAAATGAGAGACATGATCATTTCAGTGGCATGATTTCCAGGGAGGAAAGACCCAGGTGATAGGGAAGCTCACAGAAATGCAATTCTAACCTAAAAAGGCAGTGCCTGGAAGGGGTGGCTGGAAGGCTTTTGCTTTCTTTCTTCACCAATCTCCATTGACTTCCTACTGAGCCCTAATAATAGGAATAATAATTTTATTATTGATGTGGATAATAAGTATATTATTGGTCTCACTTAAAGTGTGGAAGCATACTTACTAATCCCATTGTTTTACTTGGTGTGTAACATAGTATAATATAGGCAAAAGCTACTTGCTTAATATCATTGCCTCCTAAAACCAAGACCTATCCTTTGTTTCAGTCAATTCCACCATCCTTAAGCTCCTTCTGCCATTCTAAAGCTAACACTGTGACTGTCTAGTTATTAATCATCTGAATGAGCAAATGGAGAGACCTAAAGAAACAAGGAGTTCAGATTCTTAAAAATATATTCATGTCATAAAAAATATGGAAAGAAGGGTATGCACAAGGGCAATAATAAGAGGGCAGTATGCATCTGTAAGAGTAGTGTTCTGGAAACTAGAATCCTAAGAGTTGAAGCCTGGAAAAATGACAATAGATTTTTAAAAAGCCAGGTTCAGAGCAAATAACATTTAGCCTAATGTCGACTCTTCAGCAGACAAAAAAACCAAACAAAAAACCCTGATCTTCTCAATCTATACTTTGTTTTTTATTTTTGCATCATGAAGAATGTTCTTTGTGTCAAAATATGGAATAGGCAGTGGTGAAGGGTATTGAGGACTGACAATAGGAAGTGTTGTTACAAGAAGACTTCTGGCTAGGTTAAGTGTCTATGCTACCTTCAGGGCCATAGAAGAACTTCCCTATGAGTTTCCAGAGTTGATGCTCATAACTGATCAGAAATTAGGAGAAAGGAAAAAATCTCAGAAGACAAGAGGTGGAAAAATGTATTTTGCAATATTCAAATGGAGGGGGGACAGGAGATTGAGCCCATAAAGTGCATGCCAGTGATCTTGATGTTGATTTCAAGTAGGATTATGGGGTTAGTCCAGTAGCTGAGGCTGGGATCACTAGATCCAGCAGGTATTCATGCCAAGTGAATCTTATTTTCTTTTTGATGGGATCCTAGACTGTAGATGACAGAAGTATGTTGTCATAGTCAACCTGGACTGCAGTAAGGCATTAGACAATGTTCTTTCTGAAAGCTACTGTCAATTTATATGTTCTGTGATCATTTATCATTCCTTTACTATGTGTGAATTGCAGAGGATTCAAAGATGAAGAACTCCCAGGGTGGGTGGGAGATAACTCATCATTAATAATTATAATATAAAACAGAGATTGGCAAACTATGACTCATGAACCAAATTTAGCTTGCTACCTGTTTTCAACAGTAAAGTTTTATTGGGACTCAACCATGCCCATTGATTTATATATTGCATATGGAGGTTTTCATGCTAAAATGGAAGTGTCAAATAGTTGCAACAGAGACTACGGTGTCTGAAAAGCCAAAATATTTACTATCTCTTTCCTGAAAGTTTACTGACCCCTAATATAAAGCAAAAATTCCCATTAGGCATATACTAAAAATGCTATGGAAACACAGAGGAGAAATAAATTAATTGTGGTGATGAAGGTGCATCCGGGAAGACTTCAAAAGGAAGGAGCAGTTAAATTGCCCTCCTTTTTTTTTTGAGTTGGAGTCTCACTCTGTCGCCCAGACTGGAGTGCAGTGGCC
>NW_007253822.1:241127-284889 GCF_000164805.1 Carlito syrichta | reverse complement strand
CCAGTGGCCGCTCCTGGCCACCACAGCCTCTACCTGCTGGGCTCCAGCGATCCCTCCGCCTCAGCCTTCCGAGTAGCCAGAATTACAGGCGCGCGCTACCACGCCCGGTTAATTTTTTGATTTTATTGTAGAGATAAGGTCTCGCCTGCCCAGGCGGGTCTTGAACCCGTGGGCTCAGGCAATCCACTCACCTCAGCCTCCCAAAGACACGGGATTACAGGCTGAGCCACCGAGCCCGGCTGAATTGCCTCTTAATAATATGATGGAAATTTCCAGAGGAAGAGCATAACTCCTGCCCTTTTTTCCCTCTCTGTTCATGCCCCAGCCTCATTATTGTTCACTCTCTCTCTCTCTGTCTCTCTTTCATTTGTTAAAGTTGCCTTTTCGGTATTTTATAAAGGCTTGACTTAACATACTCTGTGTTCTAAGGCAATTTGGATTTAGAGGTCAACAAAGAACCAACCTATGAAGTGGAAAGACAGGAAGTGATATTGCTGTGGTGAAGTGGGTGGCCAGCAATTCTTCATTTTAGCAGGCAGATGTCTGGAAAGGGGTCCAGAGTGGTACCTAGGTTGGGGAGGGTGGTGGTGGTATTGCATGGGAGAGTTTTCCTTGCAGCACAGCTCTTCTCATATGAGGTAGGGAACCAGGCAAGGCATCCCGCCCAACATTCTCAACAGGCATGTGTAGGAGACTGACAGCTTGGGTCTGTCCCTTGACTTGCTGAGGGGTATGAAGAACTAGATGTCATTCACCCTCTCGCCAGAAATGATTGTCTAGAGGCCTAGCAGATCTGCTGCTGGATGACAGAACAGAAAACAGAAGATCTTAGGAAACTGGGAGGTAGGTTTGAATTTGACAGGGAAATTTAACAGGGATGCATGCAAGGTCCCACTCTGGGTTTGTAAAACCAAGTGCATGGCACAGAATGAGGGAGAGGTGATCTCAACAGGAAGCAGTGAGAGCATGCTATCTTAAGCCTAGGCCTGTGTTTGTGGGAGAATACTAGGAGGAAGGTGATCATCTTCCCCATCTCTCAGCTGAAGACAGGACACCAGGCACAAGCACTCTGGTGCCACACTCTAAAAGAATTAGACAGAGTGGTACTCATTCGGGAGTGGATAACCAGGAGGATGAAAAGACCAGAAGTCATCCTCTATGCAAAAATGATGTAAGGAACTTAATTTAGACTAGAGAACTTTAGGTTTGTGGGGCACACAACAACTGTTTTCAGATATTTCAAATATTTGTCTTGTGGAAATGGTTTAGGACTTGTACTTGCTTCAGAAGAATTTGGATCAATTAATGCAGGCAGATTTTTCTGACAACAGATTTAGAGATTGGATGAGCAGCTACAGAAAGTTCTCAGTCTGGGCTAGACAATCACATGATGGTGCTCGACCAGGTGAGGACAGAGCAGGAGAGGGAACACAAAATAACTGTCAACCCTTCTCTGATTTGATCCTGTTGATTAGCAGCAGGCTTGATAAGACTATACAAGAATTTAAAGAATCAAACATGGAGATACAATTTAAAACTTTTCTCTCCCTCACTTTTGCCTAATGTTTATCAATCTATGTTTACTACAACTGTGGTTTAGTAATCCCCACCTTGAAGTCACAGCCACTCCTCACATCCACTTCTGGTGTGGAGATGCATATTCTTCTTGGCCATGAATCTTCAGACCAGCATGGAGCCAAAATCTCTTGAACTTTTATATTGTGGTTAATTCCAACTTAGTGAGTCATTTTCATTACCTGTATTTGTTTGCTTGTTTGAGTTGGGGTTGCACTCTGTTACCTAGGCTGGAGTGCAGTGGTAGGATCATGGCTCACCACAGCCCTGACTTCCTGGGCTCAGGTGATTCTCTTTCCTCAGCCTTTTTAGTAGCTGTGAACTTGGGCATGTGCCACCACTACCAGCTATTTTTTTATTTTTTATTTTTTGTAGAGATGAGATCTTGCTATGTTGCCCAGACTGGCCTTGAACTCCAGGACTCAAGCAATCCTTTCACCCTGGCCTCCCAAAATTGCTAGGATTACAAGCGTGAGACAGTGTGCCCGGGCAGCCATAAACTATATTTTTATACAGCCTGCTATTGAAGCCAAATCTCAAAATCCTAACTTGATTCCCTTTAGAGATTACTTTCTGCTTCCAATAGAGACAAAATAAAAGGTGACATGACAATGGTGGATCCCTGGTCCATGTCTTCCAGGTACCCTATTTCCAGGTCAGTGGGATACTTTTCTAATCTTTTAGCAACTGAGTGAGCATCTCCTTCTTGCTTTCATCTTGCCAGGTGCTACTTGAAATTTGCAGATAATTTAAGTACAATTGTTAAGTGTACTCATTAACCACTTCACTGAAGCTCAAACTCATAAACTAGGTTCAGAACACAAACAACTTTCTGTTACAGGGGCTCTATCTCATGCTAGTAACAAATCCAAGCTTAACCAGCATGTGTATTTCCCAACCATATCCAAATAGATTTAGAAGGTTATAAGAACAAACTATAAAGAAGTTTTACCCCCATATGTCATTTCTCCCAGCTTATACTCTTGTCTTTTTATCAGGATTCTTCAGGTACTGAGCCCAAAGCAATAAGCAATGAGACTATATTCTGGAATCTGGAAAGATGATAAAAGAGGTTTTGTTGTTCTTCAGATGTCATTTTGGGCTTATTCACCATACCTGTATTCAGGTCTTACAAACCCAAATGTTAACAATGTAAAAAATCCATTGCCCATGTTCTTGAACCAAATAAGAGAAAGTCACCAGAAAAATCCCAATGGTCCTGTCACTCTGAGAAAATAGAAGTTAAATGAGTTGAAAAGACCTAAAAAACAAAGCCTTTTTTTTTTTTTAAAGATCGAAACCACCAACAGGTCTGGCAATAGCGTAATCCACCTAGAAGTAAAGACATTTTTCTTTTTATGGCTGGGAACAAAAAAGAAATTTAGACTGCAGAAAAGAGTCTTTCTCTTCCAACCCCCAAATTGGGCATGCCATGTGGATTCATCTGCCCACAGATTATAAGGACCAGCCTGGGCAATGGAGGATGTGGCAGTGAGGTAACCCAGGTGAATTCTAAAGCAGTTTTGTTCCTCCAGAATCTGCTGATAGTGTGAGGAAAGTCTCAGCAGTAGACCTTATCTCCACATGAAGAGAAGGACAGTATAATTTCGTGACTTTGGAATTCATAGATATAAATATTTGGATCATCACAGCATTGGCCTGAGCAACAAACTGAACTAGCTTCTGTTCAGCCCTACACATGGTTTCTTCTGGTGCACTAATTGTTTACTGCGATTCATATATTGTTCTGACAAGGTGGCAAATGGAAAATGCGGAGAGTAATTAAAATAAGTGTGTGGTTTCAATTATCGTAATCTATAGCCCTGAGCTGAATGCCATTATCAGGGAGAAGCCAGAGAAAGACTGCATTTGAGCATGGAGGCTTAATAATTTCTTTGTTTGTCTTTTAGGACAAAAATTTAACTCAGGGAAGTGGACTGAAGAAAGAGAGCTTCTAGGCTTATGCTGATAGTTATTTCTCAAAACTTAAAGTAAGAATTCTATGTTATTGATTATGATCACATTTTCTAGGGCATTAACAATATATATTAGGGCGGTCCCCAAAACCCAGAATTATTTTTTTGGAGGGTTTACTATATTTGGAGGGTGTACTAATTATTTTTTGGAAGGCATATTATATTTTGGAGCCTGTACTTGTAGTGTTCTAGGAACCCATCAGCGTCAGTGTACCAACTGGCATTGTTGTGTGAGGCTTTGTTCAGCTTCAGTGAATTTTTTTAAAGATTCTTTCAGTGCATTTGCCTATTTCATGATGAATGATTTATGATCACACCTGCCTACTGTTCACCAGTTTTTGACCAAAAATGGCATGACCCCTCTGCCCCATCCTTCCTATTCACCCTGTCTGGCCCTGAGCAACAATTTTTTTTTTTTTTTCTTCCCTATATGAAAAAAGTCCACCTTAAAGAGGAATGTTTTGCTAAAGTCGAAGAAGTGAAACAAAAAAATGGCAGAATCACTAAAAGGCATCAAAATTGACAAACTAAGAAACCATTTTGAGCAGTGGAAAAAGTATCTTGATAGGTATATTGCATCAAGCGGAGAGTACTTTGAAGGTGACAAGTTTAAACATGTAAGAATAAATACATAATTTTTAATAAATATATTCAATTTTTTGGGTCCCACCTCATATATATAATGTGATCAGGAGGGCTATAATTGAATGTATATATGGGTTGCATATGACAGTGTAAATGTTGCCTCTTATTGAAACAAAATAATATTGGAATTATAGTTGGTCCTATAAATATTTCTGATAAATATAACTATACATTTCTGAAATCTTTTTCCACAGACCAAATCTTTGGGCCACCAAATATTTGCCTATTTGGAAAGTCTGAAAAGTACTTTAGGATAAATAACTTAAACTTTTATATAATATATTTATAACTTATATGTATATTATAGATAATAAATATAATAATGCTCATCACAAACATGGTGAGAACAGGTAACACTGAAAAGACAAAACTTTTTTGTATTCCCACTAGGCTGAGCTAATATCTGTAAATCTTCTGGTCTTTAATAAAAAAGTAATATGATGTGTATATGTGTTGTCTATATGTTGACATAGTTAGTTTTACTCTCTATAATGTTTTTAATCATGATTTTTCTCACTTTCTATTCTATTGAAACCTCTAGAATAATTTGTTTTTAAAGACTAAATAATATTTGATTTTGTGTCATGGCCATAACATTCAACCTATAGATAGACTTTTGGGATTATTGCCCACAAATGTTATTGCATAAACATTTGACTGTGACCTTAATGATTTCCTTTAAATGTATTCCTTAAAGTTGAATTTCTGAGACAAAAGGTATGATGCCATCTTGAAAGGTTACTCTGGTACAAACAGATAAATGTTGAATAGTCAAATTGAAGATTTAATTTTATGAGTCAGGGAATTGTTGCTGGACTAAATCCTTTCCCATGCTCCAGTTTGGTTTTCATGGTGCCAGTGTTCCTTGGACTTTGGGATCATGAAGACCTGTGTTCGATTCTAACTCTGCTGTTTATTAGCTACTTGATGTTGGTCAAGTAACTTAACTCCTCTATCTAGTGTTCTCATCTGTAAAATGGGGCAATAGTAGGTTTTCTGTGAGGATTCAGTGCCTGACTCTTTCTAGCGGCTCATGGAATGCTTGTTCTTTCTCAGGGATTGTGAAAACAGATGAAGATGTGGAGACCAGTGGATGATGAGGGCACAGAATGGTTGTAGAGTCATCTTTGGAGACATCTGCTTTACTCTACTTAAAAATTATTCTAATATAAAAATTCTCAATGGACAGAAATTAAAACCATAATTATTCAGTTATTTGACATAAAAGCCCCAATAATTAAATGTTTTTTAAAAAAAGGCCAGATGTGATGACTCATATCTGTGATCCAAGCACTTTGGGAAACCGAGGTGAGAGGACTGCCTGAGCCCAGGAGCTTGAGACCAGCCTGGGCAACATGGCAAAGCCTCCTCTATAATAAAAAAAAAAATTAGCCAGGCATGGTGGTGCATGCCTGTAGTTCCAGCTACTTGGAAGGATGAAGTGGAAAGATCACCTGAGCCTAGGAGGTTGAGGCTGTGATAGCCATGATCATGCCACTGCACTCCAGTCTGTGAGACGGATTGAGACTGACTCAGTAAATAAATAACGAAAAAACTCTTCCTACCAGAACACTCACTAGTTTACCACATACTGATTTGGTTTCCTTTAGAGTCTCTGCAAGTCATTAGAAGCAAAGTTTTATAAGGAGCTAGTAAGAATCCTGTCCTTTGGGCTGTGAGACTATCTTTTCCTTCCTTCCTTCCTTCCTTCCTTCCTTCCTTCCTTCCTTCCTTCCTTCCTTCCTTCCTTCCTTCCTTCTTTCCTTCCTTCCTTCCTTCGGAGTCGGGGTCTCACTTCGGCCAGGCTGGAATACAGTGGCATGATCCTGAGCTCAGGCAATCCTTCTGCCTCAGTTTCTGAAGTAGGCAGGACTACAGGCACATGCCACCATACCCAACTAATTTTTAAAAATTTTTTTGCTATGTTGTCCCGGCTGATCTTGAATTTCTGGGCTCAAGCATTCCTCTTGCTTTGGCCGCCCAAAGTGCTGAGATTACAGGAATTAGCTATCACATCTGACTGAGACCATTTTTGTCACAAGACTTACTTTAATGAATTATAATATAAAATTATAAAAATAGTAATGTAGTAGCAAAACCAAAAGTGATAACTCTGACCTCTGAATGATCTCACACTTTCATAATGGACACACACTTTTGGAGGTTAGAAGTTACAATTTATTATGTAGCTTGAGCATGAGTTGATAAAGTCTTATAAACCAAAATGCAGAAAGAATAAGTAAAATGCACAATATCGCAAATATTGTTTTTCCAGTAATTCCATTATAAACTCTAGGCAATGGAACAGTTTTTGTTTTTCTTCCCTAGTGAAACTTTGTAAACTCACTACAATGGCAAGGGCCAAATTCACTCAAAGGAAAAAAGGGCTTGGTAGTTAGAAAAGAAGTTAAAAAAGAAGTGTGAAATTTTTACCTAAGTAAGAGCAATGACTAGGGATGAAAAAAGAAATAGCAACTACAGTTCTTTAGTTCTCAGTCTATAGTTTTCTTAATCACTCCACAGTAGATTATTTTGTAAAAGATAGTTTAAATTCAGTGTATAAATACTGAATTCCTATGTGCAGAGTCAAATAGCTCAGAAATATATAAGAATTATGTCTTCGTCAATTAGGGCTGCTATAACCTAAACACCACAGACTGCGTAGTTTTGACAATAGAAACTGATTTTTCATAGTTCTGAAGGCTTGACCATCCAAAATCACAGTGCTGGCTTATTCCTTTCTGGTTTGCAGATCAGCGTCTTCTTACTGTATCCTCACATGGTGGAGAGAGAGAGAGAGAGAGAGAGAGCTTTGGTCCCTTTATCTATTTATAAGGGCACTGATTCTATCATGGGAGCTCCATTCTTGTGATTTCATTTAAACCTAATCACCTCCCCAAAACCCACCTCCAAATACAATCACACTGGGGATTAGGGTTTCAGCCTTTGAATTTTAGGGGTACACACACAGTCAGTCTATAGTAAAGTAGTTTATGTATATATACACTTTTTATCCAAAAATAGATTTTTAAAATATACTGAAAAAATATAACATTATTTTGCCTGCCTGAATCAGTCAGGGTCTGATCAGGAGACAGAAACCACACAGGAATTTGAGGAGGGCAAATTTTCTATAAAGAGTTACTATTATGGGATTGAAGTAAGGAGGAACTGATTAGTAAGAAGTAAATAGAACTCTGAAGAATAAAGGAATAGCAGATATAAGAAGCAAACTTGCCTGAGCCCACGGCTTCGAGACCCGCGGGCAACTTGACGAGACCTCATCTCTACAATAAATCAGAAAATTAGCCGGGCGTGGTAGCGTGCGCCTGTAGCTCCAGCTACTCAGAAGGCTGAGGCGGAAGGATCGTCGGAGTGCAGCAGTTCGAGGCTGCGGTGGCCGGGAGCGGCCACTGCACTCCAGTCTGGGCAATGGAGTGAGACTCCAACTCAAAAACAAACAAAACAAAACAACAACAAAAAGAAGCAACCACTACATCTGAGGCTGAGATAGAGTACAAGGAAGAACCCCTCTTGCCTGAGAGCTGAGATGGAGGCCTCGTTGGAGAGGGCATGGCCATGGCTAACTGGTTGGTGGAGAAGTCACTGAGGTGCTCTGCTGACAGAATTTGCTGGAAATCTACCCTCTGCAGCCAGGGGAAGCATCTACAGGAAGGCACCACACCTGAGAACGTGCCTTGAAGCTGCCCAACTGGAGGCTAGGGAAAGCTGTCCACTGTGGCACTTCACTGTGAAACTGCCTGAAGGGGACTGGGGGCAGCTTCTGGCCACTGAGTAGTGCTGGGTGCCATGTGCTGCAGGATCTGGATGCTAGAGAAACCACCTGTGTTGCAGGGTTGGGTTTTGGTAAAGCCATGTGTGCTGTAGGACTCTCAAGAGAGGAGCACACCAGAACCAGGAAGGGGAGCTCCTTCCTCCTCCAGTGTGCCTTCAGTGCCATCAAATGACAAAGGCTATCATGCCAGCTGGCACAGGAGAAGTACTAGCCCCCAGTGCCACAGAGAAGGCAATCAAGGATGGATCTGGAGTTCGGGGACAATACACTGATATTTGCTGCCATCCCTCTGGCTACTCAGTGTCCATAGACACTCTTCTACACACAATTGAACTTTTGTACAACAATGAAGCAACTCTCTATTTCTCCTTAACAAGATGCAGCTGCCCTTTCAAGTGAAGATGTTCTCAGCCTCTTCCACAAATGAAGACACACAGTCCCAACGGCCATTCTGTTCATCACTGGTGATATTAATTATCCATCAATTCTTGTCAAAGGCCCACAGAACCTTTTGTTACCTACAAACTACATTGTAAAGTGAACCTCCAGCAACTTGTACTTAAAGCAAAATTGAGAAGAAGAATAGAATTGTTAGCATAAACAGATAAATACACATAGCAAGCAAGTTTGGAGAAACTATGCAAAGCTACTACACACCTTGTTTCTCTCAATGGTCACAAGGTTGTAATTAATGTCAATGGCTTCCTTCTACTACAGTTATCGTATTTCCTCTGCTTTCCAGCTGGAATCTCAGCTGGTTGGGGTTCTTTGCCTGGTAGAATAACCCAAAACTTCCTGAAGGATCTGAGTCCTCAATTGTCCTTCTTTCTTTTGATTGCTAAGATTTCCTGTTAACCTTCACTACTGTGCTTGGAAGTACTGAGATGCATCCTAAGGGATCCCCTGCATTTTAGAAATACTCATAGTCTTCTTGCCTTCATTTTTTTTGTAGCCTAATTTCCCCTTGGTAATTGAGATCAATTCCTCCAATCAAAAGAGTAGCCATTTTTTTTTTCTATTTGTTTAGTGGTATAGGCTTAAAATGGCCAAGTTGCAGTCTCATTTTTATGAAACCATTGTTATGCCCCTGACTGAAGCATTTCTTCCTGAGAATGAAGACTTCCAAACTAGCAAGGCCAAGTTTGCCAGTATGGGAAGCACCAATTCTGAGAGTGAGTAATTAGACATTCCCACTTCTACTTTTTTTTAAAGTCAGAGTCTCACTCTGTCACCCAGGTTGGAGTGCAGTGGCATGATCATAGCTACTGCAGCCTTGACCTGCTGAGCTCAGGCAATCCTTCCTCCTCAGCCTTCCTAGTAACTGGAACTACGGCACATGCCACCATGCCCATCTATTTGTTTAAAAAAAATTTTATTATAGAGATGAGGTCTTGCCATGTTGCCCAGGCTGGTCTCAAACTCCTGGACTCAGACAATCCTCTCATCCCAGCCTCTCAAAGTGCTGGGATTATATTTGTGAGTCACCATGCCTGGCCCACTTTCACTTCTTTATTTCTAAATCTGTGTATTCTGACTGTGAAGGAGACAACACCATGCAATATGCTGTGATTCAAAGCACATATTGCATCCTGTACGACAGAACCCCTTTTCAGGGTTCAGGGTCCCAACTGGTAACATAGCTAAGTCTCCAGTTAGCCATTCCACCTTCTTTTCAATTAGCTAGTTTATTCCACAGATCTGAGCCCATTGCTGCACTTTCTTCTTTGTAAAATGAGTTTGGAGATCAGAAGCAACACTATGGAGAATGCCATGATGATTGATGAAGAATTCTGTGGGTCTCCTGATGGCATACGCAACAACCACCTCCCCTTTTAGCAGAGAAGGCAAATATGTATTCAGAATATGTGTTCATTGCAGTGAGAACAAATCTATATCCCATTTATTTTGGAAGAAGTTCAATGTGCTAATCAACATGCTACCAGCTCATGGTCTGTACCCCTGGGAAATGACGCCATATCTGGGAATCAGTGTTGGTCTCAGCTATTGACAGATTAGTCACACTTAGGTCATTTCTAGGGGAATCCCATGTTCTAGACCCATGCATAGTCTCCTTACCTGTCACCAAGATCATTTGGTTCATGACCCATTAAGAAAACATTG
This sequence comes from Carlito syrichta, assembly GCF_000164805.1. NCBI lineage: Eukaryota > Metazoa > Chordata > Mammalia > Primates > Tarsiidae > Carlito > Carlito syrichta. The sequence goes on along the minus strand of NW_007253822.1, from coordinate 274,776 downwards.
GGGTGACTTAGGACAGAGATTGACAGCCATCCACAGAGTGCATCATTTTGTCCATCTGATTTTTAAGTCTATTCTGCAGGGAATAAATATGGGGATAATATGGAACACAGACACCTTCCTTAGTCAACTGACCACCAAGAAGCCGTAGCATGGATTGAGAGAGAGGAGACCATACAACAGGAATTGTGTGGAAATTTGAGTAACTGCTTATGCCATGTTTTCATACCTCCTAAACTTGCTTGATCTTAGTCTTTCATTTCTGGTTTATGATTGAATGCTGCTAGGCATACCTCGCTTATGGCTAGAAAACAGTCAATTCATGGTGAGTAGTTCAGGCCTCATGGTCACCTGATGCCCCATGGTTTGGTGTTCAGTCTCCATCAAGGCCCAGTAGCAAACCAGAGCTGTTTTCAAAAGGTAAATAATTCTCTGCAGGAAAGGGCATTCATTGTCTTCACAAGCCCAGTGGTCTCCACCATGAATCTTCCTTGGTACTTTCCAGAGATTCCAGACAACATCCTGATTTGCCACAGAGAGCTCAGGTATCATTGAAACTGCTGGATAACAAGGATCAGGTAGAGAGACAAGGATCAGGTAGAGAGAGAGATGAGGCAGCCTGAAGTTACTGCAAACTCTTCTCTTGCTTTGGTCTCCACCCAAAATTCGTAGAGGTATGGATGACTCTCTAAAGGTGTTAAAGGAGCACATTAAAATGTGGTTTATGTTGTTTCTAAAATTCAAAAAGCCTCCTAAGCATTGTGCCTTTATTTGGTGATAGGTAGTATGAAGTACAGCAACTTATCTTTAATTTTGGAGGGGATATTTTTATTTTATTTTTATTTTTTGAGTCGAAGTCTCTATTGCCTAGACTGGAGTGTAGTGACCTGATCAAGGCTCACCGCAGCCTTGACCTCCTGGGTTCAGGTGATCCTTCCACCTCAGCCTTCCAAGTAGCCAGAACTATTGGTGGCACCACTATACCTGGTTAACTTTTTGATTTGTTTTAGAGGTGAGGTCTTGCCAAGTTGCCCGGGCTGGTCTCAAACCTGTGGGCTCAGGCAATCCACTCATCTCAGTCTTCCAAAGTGCTGGGATTACAGGCTGAGCCATCCAGCCCAGCCTATATATTTTATGAAGATGTTAAGTACTTGCTCCTTCATGCTCTTTAGAGCCTCTCAGCATAATGTTGTCAGTGTACTGGATCAGTGTGAATGAGTGGAACAGCATGACAGTCAAGATCTCTGCAGATTATATTACAGCAGAGAGCAAGAGAATCGGTATAGCTTTGAAGCAAGACTGTGAGGGAATACCATTTTCTTGGTGAGTTAGAATCAACTTCTGGTGGCACTTGCAAATTAGTATGAAGTGCAAGGTATTGGTTAAATACCACATACCAGAGGCCATGTTTATTTGGTTTAGCAAAGATATCACACTTAGATCAGCAGCTACAAATGTAATCACCACCTGATTAATATTGTGATCATCCACAACCATTCTCCAAAATCCATCTGATGTTTGCACCGGCCAAAATTCATGAGTTAAATGAGTGTGTGATAGGTATCACCAGCCCTGCTTCTTTCAAGACTTTGATGGTGGTGTTTATTTCTGAAATTCTCCCGATTTCCTCTCTTGGTAAGGGAAGGGACGTTCCAGTGACCCTCATCCCACAGGGGTTCTTCCAGTTGCTAAGTGTGTCTATTTCAACTACACATTCAGAAATGGGGGAATAACTGCAAGGTAGTTACATGAACCAGCTGGGTCCACTGTAATGTGGAATTGATGGAAGACTCCATCTATCACCTGACTACTATGAGCCCCGCAGTAGTATTTTCTGTTTCTAGAAATTAGTGTTAGTTCAGAGCTGGTGTTTAGTACTCTCTGAAAGGTTTGGGTATATCTTTTTTCTCTAATACATGGTTGCAGATTCTTTGGGGGAAGACTTGGAGGAATAATTGTAGGGTGTACTTATGGTTTCTTTTGAGACAAATTCCACCCCAAATTTAAATAGCAAGGAAATATACAAGGATTGTATATATCTTTATCTGAAAATAAGTATTATTGGTTATCAAGTATCCTGGTGAAAATTTCTTCCAAAAGATAGGGCACCGGAGAAAACATCTTGTTTTTGCCTGATTTTTCAGCTGAAATTAAGGTCTGGGGCATTTCAAGGGCATCATTACTCAAACCCTGACTCTCTGCAGACTTGCAATAATATTTATAATGACCTAGTTGGTATTAGAAACAATAAATGAAAGGCGAGAGAATCGTTCTCTTACAGACCAGAAAGCAGCTGATTATTATGACAAAGGTCTTTGCAGGCAGTAAAGGTCAACCTGTCACCTTTGCTCCAGCTGCAAATCCTTTTCAACGAATTACATTTGGAAAGTAACTTAGGGCCATAGACCAAGCATGTGTTTCCTGACTCTCTGGAAATTTAAAGTAGTAGTGAGCCTAGAAATTTCAAACACTAAAGTTAACCAATTTAAGGAGAGCAAGATGCTGTGAAACATTGCCAAGTTAAGGAAACATTCAAATTCATTCTTGGTCCCCAAGTCCAGTTGAAACTTGTAGATTCAGTTGTTTACCCCATTGTGCATTTTCCTTGTCTGAGATTGACAACTAGATAGCTTGGTGGGTGGGTCATGCTTCCCTTCCTGGTTGTACACGGGTATTGCTAACCACCAGGGGCATTGCTCAAAGTGTGCAAGAGGTGTGGTGCTTACACCTGTAATCCCAGCATTTTGGGAGGCTGAGGAGGGAGGAATGCTTGAGCCCAGGAGTTCGAGACTAGCCTGGGCAACATAACAGGACCTAATCTCTACAAAAAAAAAAAAAAAAAATTACCCAGACATGGTGGCACACACCTGCAGTTCCAGCTACTCAGGAGACTGAGCTAGGAGGATTGCCTGAGCCCAGGAGGTCGAGTCTGTAGTGAGCCGTGATAGTGCCTCTGCACTCCACCCTGCCTGGGTGACCGAGACTCCAACTGAGACTCCAACTCAAAATAAAAAAAAATATGCAAGGAGCAAAGTTCTTTGGAGAAGGCACAAACCAGAAAACCCGATGAATAATTGACAGTTGAATGGTCACAGAAACACAATCTGGAAGCCTGAATTGAGAAGAACAGAGGGCATGGCATTGCTTTCCTGGGAGTAAAAGCAACCTCTGAATTATATGCTAGAAGCTCTCACAGTTAGGTAGAGCTGCCCATTAAAGAGAAAAAATTATTTAAAACAGCTCATTTGAAATCTTGTTGCTAAGGTTCATTTGTCTAAGGCCTCTTGCAAGAATAATCTTGTTTTTAGTTTTAGATCATTTTAAAGTCATACATTTCCCCCTTCTCTAATTTAATAATATATATTAATATTTATTAGGTATTTTACCTGATTAGAACTTAGGTCTAGTTTGCTTTTTAAGGCTGCTTCCATGTATTTAAAAATGGTAAACACATTGGTGATGTTGTATTACTGGAGTGTTTTTTCTTTGATCTCCACTTCTGAACACTATTACTAATTGCAAAATAACAAATGGACAGAAAATAAAACTGGAAAATGAATTCCATGATGTCCCATGCACAGGGTATTGCACTTCTGAAACTCATTTATACTTGTAAAAATGAGAATCATATTAGAATATTGTGACAAATAACTAGTTAACAGCTTTATTGTTTTTGAAAATGATAACTAGCAGAGACAACTTTCTACACTTTATTTTTCTCTTAATCTCCTCTAGGTAACTGTCTATATAATCTCTGCCTATAATATAAGATATAATTGTTGGATTATTTCATGTGTTAGTATATTTATTTCAAATTAATATATTCAACAGCTTTGAAAATATCTCAATCATATTTTTACTGACACTTTAAAATTCACATCTATTATTTGAAGGTCACACATATAAACATGCCTTATGCGATTTTTTTTCTTTTTGGCTTACCCATATAATTAGTTGTGTGGTCATTTGACACTTTTGGAGTGGGAGAAGGCATTGCATCATTGTATAAGTGATCACTTTACTATTTACTTTTAAAAATATCTTCACATTCACTTTTATTGAGGCACTTTAAATGTCATTGACCTAGCTCTAAGAGGAATAGGACTTTTGTTTTCAGAACTCTTACATGTGTACAAGAGTCTTTATAAGAGGAATAGTCTTCTGGCATGAAGGGTGAAACATAATTTGGTGGAAGAAAAGGCCAGAATACATGTAGGCATTGGTAGGAGACACCCTCAGTAATGCTGACTGTGTCTTAGTTTCTAGGTTCAAGCAAACAGCATCCTAAGTAAAGAAGGAACCTGCAAAGGTGAGCTCTATTAGTTGGAGATGACTTGGGTGAACACCTTAATTTTCAGAGATGGAAGATGATAGATTCTGGATGTGGCAGAACAGAACCAGTGTAGTTTCTGTAAGGAAAGTCCTGGTAAATAGCAGATAAAACATTGGCTAGTTTATAGGGTATGCTTTTAATTAGGTCAAAACACATGAAATTCCTGGTATTAGACCATTCTTGAACTAGAAAAAGAAATTTTATAAGATTTGACCTACTAGACACTATATTTTGATTTCAAGAAAGCATTTTAAAAGCCTCCCAAGAGTGAGATGATGAAATCTAAGCTGGGTTTGCTGCCTCAGTCGCAGAGTATGAAATAATGGCTGTGTAATGGCTGTGTCACCTTGACTGGGGTCTCTTGCTGAACACTAAAGGGCTCCAGCCTGACCGATGTTTTCATCAATGTGTCAGGTAAAGCTGAACAAGGCAGATATTACATTTAGAGAGAACATGAATTAAGAAGTATAACTAATCTGGGTTTGGACTGCAAATGACCTCAACTAACTGAATCTCAGGGCTGGAATTTAAAAATTAAGTAAACAACAATGGATGGAGGTTCTTGAATTTAGATTTGTTGAGCTCATCAGCCCTCACTGAGTCCCTACCATATGCTAGACACTGTTCTGGATACTGGTTGTACAGTGTTGAACAAACCAGCTGGGATCCAACCTTGGGATCTGGGTTAAAAAAATAGACAAAAGCCAAATTACCCATTACTCAGGTAGATAAGGAAAAGAGAGACCCTCAATGCAATAGGTTCTTGTGAAAAAAATTCTAGGTTTTGTATCATCTGGGAAGCTTCAATGCCACATTTTAGAAACCTACTATGTGTCAGAAACTGTACTAAAATTGTTATTCAAGTAGGTGGTGTGTTTACTAAAAGAAAAAGGGTCAGTAAAATCTTAAGAGTTGTCATCATAAATTCAACGTTTAGCCTTTTAGAAGAGACACCACAGTTTTCTGGGCTTTTCAGACCACCCCAAAGGTGAGTTCAGGGGTGGGATGGGTGGAAGGGATAACATATTTTAAAAGGACTGTTAACAAGGAAGAGCACACCTAGACAAGGGAAACAGGATGCCAAAGGATCTGGAAGTTCTGTATTTTAAGAAATAACTGAAGAAACGGTAGAAAAATATACACCAGGCTGGGCATGGTAGCTTACACTTGATTCTTTCACACCTGTAATCCCAGCTCTTTGGGAGGCTGAAGTGGGAGGATTGCTTAAGTCTGGGAGTCTGAGACCAGTTTGGGCAACATAGAGAGGCCTTGTCTCTACAATAAATCAAAAAAATTAGCTGGATGTGGTGACACTCCTATAGTCCCAGCTACTTGGGAGGTCGAGGGAGAAGAATCTCCTGAACTCAGCAGGTGGATGCTGTGGTAGCTGTGAGCATGCCACTATACTCGAGCTTGGGTAACAGTGAGACTCCGAATTATTTAAAAAGATAGCATAGCTCTAAGTGTATAAGTTTTAGTCAGCAAGTGTTTGTTCTCTTTTGTTCTAAGAGCCACCAAGTAAGCAAAGGTGCAAAAATGACTGAATTATAGCATCTCCTTTGAAAACTGTGCAGCAAAAGATTTGAATGAATTCACAACTTGATAATATTACTTTCAAATAATTATCATATGCATAAATACAAGCGGCAAATAGGAATTCTGAATTCGTCCTAGTCACCATAGAAGGTTATCCTTTCAACATTTTAATGCAATTAAAATAATAAAATTGAATGAATATTTCCTTCAACAGGAATAATTTTCATGGAAAAGCTTATCTTTCTACTGGGTATTAGGGGTGGGTAAAAAAATCTAACTTCTATCCCTGTAGTAGAATTCAAGGGCTGATTAAATTTTTAATAGTTTTTCACCCAAATTTTTATCCCCTTTGTAATCAGAACCTAACTCCAAAGGTGGCACTGATGGTACTGAAAATGAATTCAAGCAAATAAGGGAACTTTACAAGCAGGCTTTTCTTTTTAAGTCCATGGGGAGCTGACTTTTCTCAAATGCTAGAATGTTTCAGTGATTTGAGCTGGCAAGAATATGATTTAAAAAATTCTGATACAAAGTACAGAGGATTATGTTTTTCTAAAAGTGAAGGGAAGACATTCTTTTTCCATGGAGAATTCTTCCATTTTACATCTGAAATGTCCTTGCATTGGTACCACAGAACCGCAATCTGTTGATGCCCTTTTTCTTCCAACTCTAACAGAAACTGAAATATACCCATGTTGGTGTAAAAGTACATATATTTGCAGTCTATTTATCCTACCTGATCATTATTTTGCTTTTTTTAACCATGTTCTTCCCTCATCATAATTATTGCATTATCTCCTGAGAGACAGTGTGTGTGTGAGATACATAATAATTTTAAAAAGCCCATGAGACTGACACCTCTGATGAAAACAAGGCTGTCATTATTTTATAGGCAGACCTGGTATTAAAGTGTCTGAGGATCAATAGAGATCAATATAACTCAAGTATTCAGAATGAGTAAGACGTTAAGTATCATTTTACTTGTGTGTATATTTATCTTTTGTTAAATCTTGTCTTTCTCTGTCAGCTTCTCAGAATTGAGATCAGATAACTGTTGGAAAGAATGAAAATGAAGATAATGTTGTACCATAGTGCAACCAGAACATGTTGGGGGAGTTTCATGAGTGCTGTTTTATTTATGTTCTGTATTTACATAATGGTCACAGATGTTCCTGTTATCTTACCTATTATGGCAGATGACATTTGTGGTGGAGAACATGTGTAGAATCCACTCATTGCAAATGAAAAAAAAAATCCACTGAACAGGACTAGATATTTTATACATTCTATTCAGAAAGGCTGATTATCTAAAAAACATCAGAACCACTATAACCAAATAAAATGAACAGACTAAAAGGCATGACTAGTGGCATCCAGTTGGTTTGATAAATCATCCACCTTAAGGAGGAGTGGATCTGTCTAGGAGATGGACTGAGGAGATTGCTTGCTCAAACCTTCCACTTTCCTGCTTGTAGTATTTGGTAAGTGCTATCAAATGACACTTTCTACTTAAGGAAATCATAGCTTAGTGCCTTCAGAGTCTCTACAAAAACCACTTGGGTATTCAAATACTTTCTCTAACTTGGAATTTAAGCTATAAAGGCAATAGATGAAAAAGGGCAAACAGAATATTTTTTTAAAAAACTGACTTCTCTCTAAGGATTTTTGTTGTAATTCAAAATATGAGATGCATCATAGAGAGTTTTAGTAAATACAAGACAGTCTTTGGAATTATAGTTGAATTTTGATCATTCAGATACTCACCTTTCTCATATAGGCAACCAGTGTGTTACTATCTGAAGCTTCAGTAACCATCTACTAAATTTTGCTAGACAAGGAAAATTTAGTCAATATTCTTTAGCATGCCTCTTGATTACAACTTGCATTCACTTGTGGCTTTCTGATGTCAGCCTGATAGATTTCGCATAATTTGGGTGCCTGTGCATCTTTTAGAAGGAAAGGTTGCTTTCCAGAACATACTAACATTGATTGTCACTATATTGTGGCTGGTGAGATGCCAATGTGCTCGTTGTAGAATTTCACCCAGTTTAGAAGGATCCTGGTTGGCAGAGTTTGAATTATATATAGACATTTTGGATGGTCCTTTGCAGATTTTTTTTTTTTTTTAAAGTAGGAGGCTCACTTCGTCGTCCAGGCTGGAGTGCAGTGGCATGCTCATCGCCATCCCAGTGTCCACCTGCTGCGCTTCGGCAATCCTTCCCCCTCGGCCTTTCAAGTAGTTGGAACTACAGGCACGCACTACCACTCCTGGCTAATTTTTCTGATGTATTGTAGAGAGGAAGTCTCACCAAGTTGCTCGGGTTGGTCTTGAACTTGCAGGCTCAGGCAATTGGCTCACCTCGGCTTCTCAAAGTGCTGAGATTACAGGCTGAATTGCCGAGCCTGGCCCCCTTGCAGATATTAAATGAGGGCAGTAGGAAAGCTCTGCCCAGAAATCTCCCCAATTTCTAGAGTGCCTGAAATCCCAATTTACGATATTTACTACTTTGTATTAAGCATTGTTTTCTTCAGGTAATCTTATTTTAAAACTATAAATGTTAGTATGGTTGCTTGTCCTAATTTCATTTATTCTGTTACAGAAATACATATTTTCTTGGAGGAAGGATAGTCCTACATGAAGAAAAATTACTGTATATCAAAAGTTTTCTTGGCCATATATTCAAATTTCTTCAAAATTTTTACAATGGCCACTCTTGATGTGTAAAAAGAATCTTTTTCAGAAGCGCTGGCTTTCTTTTTTCCCTCCTTTTTTTCTCTTTTATAATTGACACATAATAATTGTACATATTTATGGAGTACATGGTATTTTGAGACATGCAATGTATAGCGATCAGGGTGATTAGCATATCCAACACCCTCAAATATTTATCATTTCTTTGTGTTAGAAACATTCAAAACCATCTATTCTACCTACTTCAAAAATACAATGAATTATTCTTAACCACAGTCACCCTACAGTGCTGTAGACCACTAGAATGCATTCCTCCTATCGGCTGTAATCTAAATAACCTCTTCCAATAATCCCCTCTGTCTACTCTTCCCAGCCTCAAGTAACTACTGTTCTACTCTTTACTTCTATGCTATTAACTTCAAGTATGAATGAGAACATGTTATCGTTTTTAGTTACTTTTGTTTCTGGTTAACCAAGATAGTATGTTGCAAAACAGTAAACACAATGCCAGAATGATTCCACGTTTTGCAAAACAAAAACCAAAAAAGGAATAAAGCAGGTTACAAACAGTTTTACAAATAAATAAATTTGCACATTAATCTCATTTCTTTTTCTTTTTGAAAATAAAACCTCTCAATTATCTGAGATAGAGCAATTGAGCTTTGGACTAACAGTGATAGAAATAATAGTAAACAGTATAATTAGTTAAAAAGTAACATTTCTAAAATAACCAAAAGCATGTACATATTCGAGATCTTGGTCTTTTAGAACTACATAGAGCCCAGTCACTTTGTGATATGAAGTCACTTTACTGATAGAGAACAGTTGCTGCAAGTAACACGAATTAGTGACTGGACGGAGATGTCTGTGAATTGAGGTGTGAGGCACAGAGGGGTGACAGTTGTAATCTTTGTTACCTGCTGAAGTAATTCCTGACCTGGATGGAGAGAGGAGAATGACAACATTGTGGACCCTTGATGGGGATTGGGATGAGGGCAGAGTTCACAAGGGTGGCAATGACCGGAGGCCAGTGAGCAGAGACAAGGTCATGTCTAATGCTGGATTCTTTAGAAATGTGGGGGAAGCTGGGTAAAGTGGCTCACGTCTGTAATCCTAGCACTTTGGGAGGCCGAGGTGGGAGGATTGCTTGAACCCAGGAGTTTGAGACTGGCCTAGGCAATATATCAAATCTTTTCCTCTACCAAAAAAGAAAAGAAAAAAATTAGCCAGGCGTGGTGGTGTGAGTCTGTAGTCCCTGTTACTTGGGAGGCTGAGGCAGGCAGAAGGAGTACTTAAGCCCAGAAGGTCAAGGCTACATTGAGCTGTAATCCTGCCACTGCACTCTAGCCTTGGTGACAGAGTGAGATTCAGACTCAAAAAAATAACATAACTAAACAAACAAATAAGTAAAAATATGAAAGAAAGGTGGAGGGTAATTAGCTCACTTGACAAGCTGATGAAGGACAGTTTTAATTTGAAACAAGGTGAGATCAGCCGTGAAACTGAACAACAATGCAAGCTGATATAAGAGCAACCATAGCAATCCTAAAAAATATTTCCACTATTAAATGGATGCTGTGTCTCCTATTGATTGGTTCTCACTGTGAGTTGGGATCAACCATGATTTCCTTCTCTTCAGACTGCTGTTACTGTTGGTTGCATGGGAAGTATAGACACCAGAGGAAGATATACCAGAAGGTTTGCTGTAGTTATCTCTGGATAGAGGCGTTATGGGTGATTTTTATCATCATCTTCTCCCTCCCCCCACCACGTTTTCTAAATTTTCCGTAATGAACATTCATTACTTTTGTAGTATGAAAAATAAAAGGCTATGACAGTAACAGGGAAATTTGATCTCTGGACTTCCCCCCCCCACCCGCGTCGGAGTCTCATTCTGTCACCCAAGCTGTGGTGCAGTGGCACCATCACAGTTCACCTCAGCCTTGACCTCTTGTACTCAGGTGATCCTTCTGCCTCAGCTTTCTGGAGAGCTGGGACTGCAGGTGTGTGCCATCATATCTGGCTAATCTTTTGATTTATTGTAGAGATAAGGTCTTGCTACGTTGACCAGGCTATTCTCAAACTCCAGGGCTCAAGCGATCCTCTCATCTCAGCCTCCCAAAATGTTGGGATTACAGGTGTGAGCCACTGCTCCTGGCCTGATCTCTGGACATGTATAAAACCAGTCTAATTCTGCCAACTGCGGTAGCTGTTTTTTTTTTTTCATAAACTGGAGTAGTCGGAAGACAGAGTTACATTCTTCATGAATGTGTCAAACACAACTCCACTATTCTAATTGCTTCCCCAAAGGGCTTGAAACTGTTAAATTATCTAATGCTTAATTTACTTCAGGGAATAATTGACTTACTGTGTAAGATTTTATCAACCAAATATGTCTTAATTTGAATTAAAAAGCTGACCTATTTATACAAGGCTACCCCGCTGATACTTTGGTTTAGGATTTTAACAAACAAACAAACAAACAGATTTGAAAAGGGGAGAGGGTTTCCTTTATGTTAAGAAATATGACTTTTGAAACAAATTAATAGAATTTCTTTCATTTTTTGAAACTCCTGTTTGAAAGATAAATGTTACTATAGTCTCTGAATTTTTTAAAATACAGATCAAACTCTTATTTTTGCTCGGGCAAGATTTTGCCAAATTTTACATATCTATGTATAGACACACACACACACACACACACACACACACACACACTCACACACTCACACATACGTGGGTATATATGAGAATATCTTTAAAATATTCATATCTTGCTTAATTTTAGAAAACGATTTGATGTAGCTTATGCTCACTTCCTAATGAAGGAATTGCAGTTGTTTTGCTTCTTCAAATGAAGCTGTAGTTCACATGTTCTACCAGAGTGTTTATTATATTTCAGCAAAAATAACCAGAAGTAGGATTCCTGGGTCAGACCAGAGGTGTGTTGGGTTATAGTTGCACCTATTGGTGTCCTCACAAGCAGTTAGAGCATCTCTTTCTCCAGAGTTGGTCATGCTGGGTGTTATAAATTTGTACCAATCTGATCACTGAACAAGGGCATCTACTTTTACTTAAATTACATTTGCCTGACTAGTCATGAGGATGAATATCTCTTCTTTGTCTTCCACTACCTCCCTAGTCATACATAGCTCTTGCCCATTTTTTGACTGGATAGTTTTTTTTTTCGTTATCAATATATAGGAGCCTTAAGTATTTTATAAATAATAACCTTTTGATGGCCATCTAGACTGCAAACATCATTTGCGTTTTTTACATGGTATCTTTTAAAAACCAAACTGTTTAATTATTTTATTTTATTTATTTTTGAGTTGAGTCTCACTCTGTTACCCAGGCTAGAGTCCAGTGGCAAGATCATGGCTCACCACAGCCTCGACTTCCTGGGCTCAGGTGATCATTCTGCCTCAGGCTGGAGTACCGTGGGCACAATCGCCTCAACTGCCTGGGCTCAGGTGATCTTCTCTCCTCAGCCTTCTGTGTAGCTGGGACTACAGGTATGTGCCACCATGCCCGACTACCTTTTTGATTTTTTTGTAGAAACAAGGTCTTGCCATTTGCCTAGACTAGTCTCAAACTCTTGGGCTCAGGCAGTCGTCTTGTCTTGGCCTCCCAAAGTGCTGGGATTACAGGCATGAACCAGCATGCCTGGCCCAAACTGTTTAATTTTTATGTTGTCAAATATTTTGACCTTTTCTTTTTTGACTTTTAGATGTCTGCTTAGCTTAGAAAGATCTCCACTCCCAGTTTACAAAAATATTTTTCTATGTATTTTTAGAATTTTAGATTAAGCCATTAATTTTACAGGTAAACATTTACTTCATTTGAAATTTATTTTTAAAAGTGGTATGAGGTAAAAAATCTACTTTTTTTGTCTTTCAGATGCATAAGCAATTGTTCACACACCATTTATAAACAAATCACCTTCCATTTAAATTTAAATACTATCTTTATTCTGCTGTAGGTGCTCATGCATACTGGAGGAGATAATTAAAACACAAACCTTGAAGTACACACTTTATCAGTCCAGTTGACTAATGCAATTTAGTGGTAAATAAGATATGCCTTTTTAACAATGTGCATGCATGCACATCGACAGATCCTCCCGATATGACACCAGTACCTTCTTTTACTAATTGCCCTTGAAATTCATACAATGCATGTGGTTCGTTAATGAACCTTGTTCACTAGTTTTTATTCCTGTATTTTCTGAGTTGTAGCTGGTCCAGGAAAGATATTTTTTACTACTGGATATTTTTGGGCATAGTAGCCCTTGTAGCATTTTGATCATAAATTTTCATTTGCACTATGAATTTTAACTCACAAAATTCATCATCTATACACTTTCAGAGAGGGAGTTAGTGTAAATTTATTGTTTATGTATTTTTAAAATTTAGCCTTATCCAAGTTTGTCAGATATAGTATACATAATCAATTTGCTTTTGATTTAATACAATTTCATGATATATACTTATGGTGGTTCAAGTAAATAAGGCTCTATTGGCAATTTTTCTAGACATAAATATAACCAAAGTCATGAGATTTTATACACTAATAAAAGTCTTGAAATGGCAGAACTCTTATTTAATGGAATACTCTTGATCTCATTGAAGGAGGTAGATTGATTTGAGCTCATTATTTACACCACTGTAGTAATTGATTTAGTGGCCTGATGTCACACAGATTCTATATATTACCCATGTGACTGGGTTGGAACCAGTCTTTAAAGAAACAATTCAAGAAATGACACAGTTATACATAGGATCATTTTACTATAACTTAAAAATCGAATTTTCTTTCTATTTTCCTTTATTTTAATTTCCAAATTATCTAATATAAATAAAAATAGAATTAAATTATTTTTGATTACTTATTTTATTTTAATTTTAATTTTTGAGTTGGGGGTCTCACTCTGTTGCCCAGGCTGGAGTGCAGGGGCACAATCACGGCTCAACACAGCCTTGACCTCCATGGCTCAGGTCATCCTTCTGCCTCAGCCTCCCGAGTAGCTGGTACTACAGATGCACACCACCATGCCTGGCTAATTTTTTGATTTACTGTAGAGATGAGGTCTCGCTCTCTTGCCCAGGCTGGTCTCGAACTCCTGAACTCAAGCAATCCTCCCACCTTGACCAAAGTGCTGAGATTACAAGTGTAACACCTTTTCATCAAGCACATACTTTATGCCAGACAATATATAGGTGCTAGGATTACAACAGCTCTGATTTCTTAGTTTTTTTTGTCTAATTTGAATATGACAGCTATAAAATTATAGTTTGTTAATAAAGAGTTTACTTCATTTATTCAGACCCTATATTATTCCAAAAGGGATTTAAGGAGGCTCAAGAATTATTATGATTATTATGATTATTATGATTATTTTGAGTTGGAGTCTCACTCTGTCACCCAGACTGGAGTGCAGTGGCACACTCCCGGCCACTGCAGCCTCGCCCTGCTGGGCTCTGGCGCTCCTTCCGCCTCAGCCTTCCGAGTAGCAGGAACTACAGGTGCGCATTACCACGTACGGCTAATTTTTGATTTATTGTAGAGACGAGGGCTCGCCAAGTTGCCTGGGCGGGTCTTGAACCCACGGGCTCAGGCAATCCACTTGCCTCGGCCTCCCAAAGGCGCGGGATTACAGGCTGAGCCACTGAGTCTGCCCAAGAATTATTTTAATTAACTTCAGATGAGAGTTGTGCTTGAATTATTTAAGCGTCATTCATCCTAAGCGACGCAGACTTCTGTGCTGAACTTCCAGGCACATATCCTTGTCCTCTAGTGGTGATGAGTAGTGAAAATAAAAACAGGATCCTGAGCTGGGCTCGGGGGCTCAGCCTGTAATCCCGCGCCTTTGGGAGGCTGAGGTGAGTGGATTGCCTGAGCCCGCGGGTTCGAGACCCGCCTGGGCAGGCGAGACCTCATCTCTACAATAAAAAACAAAAAAATTAGCCGGGTGTGGTAGCGCGCGCCTGTAGTTCCAGCTACTTGGAAAGCTGAGGTGGAAGGATCGCTGGAACCCAGCGGGTCGAGGCTGTGGTGACCGGGAGCGACCACTGCACTCCAGTCTGGGTGACAGAGTGAGACTCCAACTCAAAAACAACAACAACAACAACAACAACAAAGACCAGGATCCTGAAAATTCAAAAAAGAAAACAATGGTTTGTGTCCTAACAGTGTATCTTCCAGTAACAGATGATGTCATATAACTATCGCATAACGAGTCTTTATTATTATTACTATGTTTTAGATTGGAAAATATAGTTTACTTACAAAGTAGAGAGAGAGAGAAAGAGAGAGAGAAAGAGAGAAAGGAGATTCACCTCCCCAAAGTAGGGTAGGGAGCAAAAGCTAGGAAACATGGTGGCCATAGCTCAAAGAGCCATTTGGACACACTGACCCACTGGAGTTTAGCAAAGCAATGGTTGGCGAGTCTATATTAATATAAGATGTAATTTAAAAAGTTTACTTTTGAATAGGTTATGTAGGTGCAGGCCATATAATTCTAAAGATGTAAAATGGCATTCAAGGAAAAGTGAGTTTCCTGCCTGGCCCTGTTCGCCAAGTACCTACCCCTGCTTGCTCCTTTTATTTTTTTATTTTTTATTTTTTTTGAGTTGGAGTCTCACTCTGTTGCCCAGACTGGAGTGCAGTGGTCGCTCCCGGCCACCGCAGCCTCGACCTGCTGGGCTCCAGCGATCCTTCTGCTTCAGCCTTCCAAGTAGCCGGAATTACAGGCATGTGCTACCATGCCCAGCTGATTTTTTGATTTATTGTAGAGATGAGGTCTGGCTGCCCAGGTGGGTCTCGAACCTGCGGGCTCAGGCAATCCGTTCACCTCAGCCTCCCAAGGTGCGGGATTACAGCCTGAGCCACCGAGCCCAGCTTGCTTGCTCCTTTTAAAAGGCAATCCTTTTATTTGTTTTATTCTTCATGAGATACTTTGTACAATTTGCAAATATAGGGATTCATATGTGTGTGTGTCAATTAATCCATACATAAACGATGTCTAGCATACTATACATTGTTTTACCCCTTACTCTCTCTCTCTCTCTCTCTCTTTATTTTAATAGCTTTAAGGTTACAAATAGTTTTGATTACATGGATGCATTGTGTAGTGGTGAAAAAATCTGGGATTTAAATGTACCCTCCACTCCCACCTACATACACTGTACCTGATAGGTTATTTTTTGTTCCTCCACCCCTTCTCTCTGCCCCTCTTGGAGTTCCCAGTGTCCATTATCCCATTCTCTATGCCTTTGTGGATCCTCAGCTTAGCCCCCACTTATAAGTGCAGTGTTCAGTTTTCCGTTCCTGCCTTAGTTCACATAGAATAATGGTCTCCACTTCTCAAAAGAAGATATACGGGCAGCCAACAGACACATGAAAAAGTGCTCAGCCTCACTCATCATCAGAGAAATGCAAATCAAAACCACCTAACGCCTGTAAGAATAGTTATCTTAATAAAAAAAACAACAACAGATACTGGCAAGGATATGGAGAAAAAGGAACGCTTCTACACTGCTGGTGGGAATGCAGACTAGTACAAACTCTTTGGAAGACAGTGTGGCAATTTCTGAAAGAGCTAGAAATTGACCTTCCTTATGACTCAAAAATTCCCCTATTGGGAATATACCCGGAGGAACTCAAATTATTCTACGAAAAAGGTACCTGCACACATATGTTTGTTGCAGCTTTATTCACAATAGCAAAAACATGGAACCAACCGTATTACCCATCGAAGCTGGACTGGATAAAAAAATGTGGTACATATACACAATGGAATATTATGCAACCATAAAGAAGGACAAGCATATGAACTTTGCAGCAAATTGGATAAATTTGGAGTCTATCATTCTCATTGATTTATCACATAAACAAAGAACTGAACAATTATAATGCTTTAAGAAAGTGATTGGCAGTAGTGGAAAACTGTCAGGGGAGGGGAGTGGGACTGGCAGTTGAGGGAAACTGCTAGGGGAGGGAGGGGCATACCTCATCAACAAGGGTACCTGAATGATCAATGTTTGTATACCTAACCTTGAATTGTACTCCACATCTTTATAATAAGTAAATTAAAAAAAAAAAAAGAAAACACTGAAAAGAAAAAAAAAGGTCTCCAATTCCATCCATGTTGTTGCAAAAGATATCATTTCATTCTTTTGAATAGCTGAATAGTATTCCATGATATATATATATCTCACATTTATCTATTGATCAGTTAATCATCATTTAGGTTGATTCCACATTTGTGAATTGTGCAGTGATAAACATGTGAGACCTTACTATTTTGTTTGTTTGATATATTTTGGAGATCATTCCTTTTTTATGCATATAATATTCCAATTTTTAAATGGTTTCATAGTATTTCATTGCATTAATAAACTAGAATTTATTTACTAGTTACGTATTTGTGGACTTTTAGATTGTTTGTAATATTTTGCTCCTATGAAAAATGTTTCAGTCAAGATCCCCATACAAATATCTTACATGTAAATAACTAGAAGTGGAACTGCAGAGTCAAAGAGCATATACACTTTACATTTTGATAAATATAGCCAGTTTTTTATATATGTTGTGTCAATTTATATTCTAACTGGTAATATGTGAATTCCTTTCTTTAATTGTCTTCAATACTCTGGGTTTTCAAATATTTTGATTTTTGCCAAACTAATACATTAAGTGGCATCTCATTATAGTTTCCATTTGTATTTCTCTTATTATAAACAAGGTTAAACATCTAATATATTTAAGAGAAATTCATATTTCTTTTGTAATGAATCTGTTCATACTCTTTGCTCCTTTTTCTATTGATTTGTTGACTTTTTCTTATTGTTTGTAGGACTTATTTATTAAAGAAATAAATTCTTTGGGGTATGATTTACAAATATTTTCCTCTGATTTGTTTATTTTTTAACTACTCAGAAATGAAAATGTTGGTCAAATTTATCGATCTTTTTATTGTTTCTGGATTTTGTCATACTTAGATCACTCTGATTCACATTAAAACTTTTGTCTTTTTTTTTTCTTATGCTTTTATGGTTTGATATTTAAGATTTATAGATTTGATCCAGTTAGAATTAATTTTACTAGAGGGTATGAGGTAATGACCCCAAGTTGTTATTTTTCCCAGTGACTGGTAGTCAATGGTCTCTTCATGTAGTACTTTTTAAAGATGGCTTTAGAGTAGTCTGAGAAGTTTTTATAGTGGTGAGAGCAGGCAGTAGAGCACTCTGGGTTGATGAATTCTAACACTTTCCTTTCCAAGTGATGAATTCTAACACTTTTCTTTACGTGGGGTGGGTTTTTCTCTTTTCCTGCTCCCACTGGGTTGCTCTTAATTTTTGTTGCTTTATTGAATTCCTGGGTGTTCCCGGATGGTCTCCTTCCCCCAGAGTGAATTGGATTAGCCTTCCTGCTTCCTGTTGGAAGAAAGGAACAAGCAGAGGTAGAACACACAGATGTCCATGTGATGAGGTCTTAATAAAGCTGGACTAAGCTCTGAGGCACATATGAGGCTGAATGGACTGTGTTATTTGACATTCAAGCTTCTTGGACCTTGAGGCATGGCTGACTTGATGGGGAGTTCATAGAGATGCTCACTGAGATTGAGAGCTCCAATAGGGATTCTAAGGCTGACCTCATTTCTCCTGTGGCAGCAGTTTTCCTAGGAAGGCATCAATAATTTTTAAATTTTGTATTATTTGGCTTGGCAAAAAGCATAGTATCTAGAAAACCAAAGCCAGCACCAGGCTTAGTTTCCTCTTCTTTTCTCTTGACACTCCCTTCTACCTCCTCTGTGGTCCCCATGCTCAATCTCTTGTCTCCCTGAACCTGAGCCCTCTAGCGCTCCTCACATTCTTAACTTCTCCTGCTGCCCTTCCCCGCAGCTTACAAACATGTTCAAGCTTCCATTTATAGAAAATAAATTGACTCCTCTCAGCCTTTCGAGTCCACCTTTGAACTAGTACCCAATCTTTCATTCCTCTTCCTTTCTAAGTTCCTGAAAGACTAGTCTCTGCCCACTCAATTCACTAGCTCCTTCCTCAGCCTACCACTGTCTGGGTTCACCCCACCATACCATTACTGTGACTATTGTTTGGGGGCAAAAATGCCATCCTCTAGTAGCCAGAGACAGTGAATATTTTCCAGGCCCTCTGCTCATGGTCGGGCACTCCCTGGTGGACTCCAGCGGAGGGCACTGCTCATGCCTCCTTCCTTCCAATTCTGATTAAAATTACCACTCTTTCTCTAACTGGTCTTGATCTCTCTCAAAAGTGGGCCCCTCTTCCAACTTCTTAATGATCAAGAAATACCCAGGAGCCCACAGGTTCGAGACCCGCCTGGGTAGGCGAGACCTCATCTCTACAGTAAATCAAAAAATCAGCCGGGCGTGGTAGCGCATGCCTGTAGTTCCAGCTACTTGGAAGGCTGAGGCGGAAGGATCGCCAGAGCCCAGCAGGTCGAGGCTGCAGTGGCCGGGAGCGGCCACTGCACTCCACTCTGGGCGACAGAGTGAGACTCCAACTCAAAAAAAAAAAAAAAAAGAAATACCCAGGGTTGTGGCCTCAGCCATTGTTCTTACTGCTCCATGTACTCTTGGTGGGTGATGTCATGCACTTTGGGTACCAACTGTTGTACCACTATTTTTACATCCCAGTAGAAGTACACTCTAAACCCCAGATTAAAAATCCAGCCAACTGTTAGTGGTCCTACAATCCCTTAAGCACAGATGAGGACTGGACTTAGCAACTACATTCTATATTATCTCCTTTTCTTCCTCCTCCATTCTCCATCTGATATAACAGCATCATCTTCACTCAGTTGCCCAAGAAGGGCCCCAGACAGATGGTCTTATTTCTCTTTCTCTCACTGTGACATCCAATGCGGAATTAGCAATTTTGCCTCCCATAACTTTAATTTGTTCTCTTCTCTGTCCTAGTTCTGGTTTACATACACTCTCATGTGGGTGACTTTTTTTTTTTTTTTTTGCCAGTCACGCTCTGTCACCCAGACTGGAGTACAGAGGGCACAATCACCTCAGCCTCCTGGGCTCAGGCAATCCTCCCTCCTCAGCCTCCCAAGTAACTGGGACCATAGGCACGAGCCTCCACACTTGGCTAATTTTAAAATTTCTTATAGAGACAGGGTCTTGCTATGTTGCTCAAACTGGTTTTTAACTCCTGGGCTCAAGTAATTCTCCCACCTTGGCTTCCCAAAGTACTGGGATGACAGATGTGAGCCACTGCGTTCAGCCTGAATTACTTTTAATTGGGTGCTTTGATTCTGGTCAGATTCATTTTTCATACAGTTAACAAAGGGATCTCTTAAAAATGCATATCTTACTATACCACTTCTTTTCCATTGCTCCCTGTTGCTTGTGAGATAAAGTCAGTTCTCCTTGGGTTGCTTTACAAGACCTTCCGTCTGCCCTGCCCACCTCTGCCCAATTCTTGGGGCTGCTTGCCTGGCATTTATTTTCCATTCCACAATGCAGAGTGGCAGCAGTTCTCAGTCCCCTGTTCCTTTGTTCAGGCTGTGCCCTCGGTCCACCCCATCCCCCTTTAACTTTCATGAAATGATGATTCCCTCCCCTAAGAAGCTCAGGCATTAGCCCCTGGGGAAAGTCCCCCTGAGGAGGACTCCGTTTTGTTGAGGTAGGTTTCATAGGAGTTTTATGATACTCAGCATCTATCTCCACCATTCATTTTTCCTATGCCTCCATTTTTCTTTTTCTTCTAAATAATTAGTATTTAAGCATCTCTCCCCTTATACTGGGCTTAGGGACAAGGGTAAATACTTCCATCTTGTATTTCCTGTGCTGAACTCAAAGTTAAGTACATGTTCTCAGTCAGTCAATGCTTGTTGAATTAATTTTGAATGAATGAATGAATAAAATGTAAAGACTATTTGTGCATAGATATGCATGGCATTGACTCAGAAAATATCTTTGAAAACATAAAAAAATTAAACCAGATATAAATACAAATTTACATTTAGAAAAGATGTAAATTTGTTTTGTTTTGTCTTGTTTTGTTTTTGAGTTGGAGTCTCACTCTGTTGCCCAGGTTGGGGTGCAGTGGCACAGCCTTAACTTCCTAGGTTTAGGAGATCCCTCCGCTTCAGCCTTCCAAGTAGCTGGAATTACAGACGTGCGCCACACACCCAGCTAATATTTTGATTTATTATAGAGATGAGGTCTCACCATGTTGTGCAAGCTGGTCTTGAACCCATAGGTTTAGGCAATCCTCTTGCCTCCGCCTCCCAAAGTGTTGGGATTACAGGCATGAGCCTTTTTGTAAAGACAAAGTCTTTTTGTAAAGACAAAGTCTCACTGTGCTGCTCAGGTTGGTCTTGAACTCCTGAGCTCAGGCAATTCTTTCATCTTGGGCTCCCAGAGTGCTGGGAATATGCATGAGCCACTGTGCACGGCCATCACTTTGTATTTATTAAGAATTTGAAGCAGAGATTCTAAGAGAAAACTACATTTCACTGTCTTTTCATTTTCCCACGGGTCTGATTTGTTGTTCTTGTTTTGTTTTTTTTTTGACGTTGGTATCTGTTGGAGACTGTTAAGCTTACATTCTTTTATTGTGATGCTACTGAAAGATATAGATTAAGAGGGGGATGGAGATACTGGTAACTGTAGATGTGAACATTGAAATAGTTTCTTTAACATCTGCTTTTAAGGTTGTTCAGGACAATTTTGATCAAAAAAGTTTACCCAGCTTAAAAAGGCATTGATAGCTTACTCCAGTGCCAGAGGATATTAATTGAAGGAAGAGACATTGCAACTGTGGGACATTGTTGTGAATTTCTTTGTGGCACAGTTATTCTACAGCCCAGCTCTTGAGTTAGTGTTACTAGCATAGTCTCTTAAAAAACTGTTTACTGATTGACACCGTAATAACAGCATTGCATGGCTGATGGTTGATATATGGTCTTTGATCGTTGTTCCATATTACTGAGACTTCATCTGCACTCCATCAATCATCGAAGCACAGTCAACTGCTTTAGGAAATAAGGGCAAACTTTTGTTCAGTAATGCATTTGATAAGTTCAGTCTTCTAAATCTGGAACTAGGTGATGACATGGTTAGTCTGTGTTCAAATGGAAGATAATTTATTGTGATTTTGGGCATGCAATTTCACCCCCGCTGGTCCACAAACTCATTACAAGGTGAAAGTGATTGCTAATCAAGATTTCTGGACTCTATTCCTTCCTTGGTAAGTAAGTCTTCCCACCTCTCCACTCCCAGTATTTTATCCCAATTTTCAGCTGATATCAGCATGTAGCATGTTTTGCCAGAAGTAATAAAATATTAGGGAGGGTTATGTAATATTTTATAGGGATAGTCATAGATTATGCAGTATGATTTTTCTTTGGATTTTCTAATAATGGCATCTCTATAATGGGGAATGTTTGAATCTGAGACATTGGAGTATTAAACTGACCTGTTCTGTGGGATCCCATCTACTCATTGAAAGTGTCTTATGCCTATTACACAGCCATTCATCCCTGCCTCCCTGCCAAAGCAGAGCAGGATTAGAGCTTCTTGGGACAGAATCGTGGTCGGGGCTGACACGGCATTTATAACCAGTATGGGGTATCTCTAGGGCACTGGGAAACATGAAGGAGGGGGAGTGACTGAAATGGGCATTAGATTGGATAGTATGGGGAAAAATATCACATGTGTTTTCACTCTTATTTCAGAATATTATTATTAAAAATTGCAAAATGTTGTTTGGTTTTGACATTTAAATCCATTAAAATGAAATTAATCATAGTTAATTCATACTCCCAGAAAATGATAGCATTTATACTTTTGTATACTTTGCAAAAGTATCATTCCTTTTATTGATATCTTAAACAGCTATTAATTTGGCAGAACAAAGGGTGTAACTATTTTTTATATTTGAAAGTTTTTTGTTGTTTTTGTAACTATGTATTAGCAAAATCTTAAGGAACAATATTGTAACTAAATATTGGGTTGGTGGTGTACTTTCCTAATATATTAGCTATGTATTAAAATACATATAAATTTTATTTTTTACACTGTCAGAGATGGTTGCTATTTAAAGGAATCCCTAGTGAAGGCTTTTGTAAAGCAAATTCTTACCCTCCTCCATCAGGATGTTTATGTATTGAGTTTGCTTAAAGCAATGCATGCAGTTATATGTGAAATTTAAATAGAGTTTTAGAATCCAACAGGGATTCTGGGTTGCGGATACATTTCAAAATAAATTTATTTTGCTTTAATTCTCAATGAGATTTTACAGCACATCCATAGTGGTTTTATTAATTAATTAAAAAATTATGTATTTTTAAATGTCACTAGCTTTAAGGGCACAAGTGGCTTTTGGTTACATGGATGAATTGTGTAATGGTGAAGTTTGAGCTTTTAGTGTACCTGTCATTGTACCCAGTAGGTGATTTTCATCCCTCATCTTCTCCTGCCCTGTCCCTTCTTTATTTATCTTTTTGAGCCGAGGTCTCACTCTGTTGCCCAGTCTGGAGTACAGTGGCATCACTGTGACTCACCACAGCCTTGACCGTCTGGGTTCTGCCTCAGCCTCCAGATTAGCGGGGACTGCAAGCGCATGCCATTATGCTTGACAAATTTTTTTGAATTTTTTGTAGAGACGAGGGCTTCCTATGTTGCCCAGGTTGATTTTGAACTCCTGGGCTCAAGCAATCCTTCCACCTTGGTCTCCTCAAGTGCTGAGATTACAGGTTGAGCCACTGCACCCAGCCCACTTTTTCTTCTTTTTTAATAGAAAATGAATGTTAAGTTGAGAGTCTATTCAGATGAAAACCTGAGAAGAGACCTCTCTGCTGAGAGCATTCCCCTTTTTGGTCCCCTAGGTTTGAGTTGCAGGTCTTCTGGTTCACAGAACCTGAGGCTGCCTGTGCCACGTTGAGTGGAGCCCAGTATGACCTAATGCACGCGGGCCTGTGACCCACTGAACTTTACCCTCTATATTCAGAAGCAGAACTTCCCATTTTGGCTGCTTCACGTTGAAATTTGAAGTCATAAAGTATTCAGAGTGTTTTCATTTTTAAAATTCAAGCAATGTGTGCTCCATGCTTTAATCTACCCCCAGAGAGATGTGCAGGCCAAAAAGTCAAAACCATGCCCACATGCGGCCACAAGCCTGACCGGCCCTTGCCTTGATCTCACCTACTTTCTGAAAACATGTGAACTTTGTTTGGATTTCTGACTCCAAATCATAACTGAAAAGAAACAAATCTACTTTTAAATGTTTAAAAAACAAGGGAGCTCAAACCACAGTGTGAACAAAAATGGCTCTCACTAGGAGCCAGTAGACAACTCTGTCAGGCTTTTATTACATCAGTAACTGACTGATTCCTCCTCCTTTGACATTTCGGAAAATGTCATTGCCTTAATAGCAGGCCACACTGTTCTCTTGCCAGGCTTCCTTACCAGAGCTGCTTCTGGGTAGGCCGATGGACGGCCTTGGCCTATCTCATTGAGCTCCCTCATCCGATCTTGTGGCCACGTTTGAGGACTTCACCAGGGTTTAGAAAAATCAACTGTGAGTATGATCTTCAGCCTCATGGAGATATGTTTTCACTCTTACTTCACAATCATTATTAAAAAATAGTAATTGCACTATGCTGTTTGGTTTTGGTATTTAAATCCATTGACATGAAATAGTAGTTAATTCATGTTCACTATTGAGAGAGCCACAGATACAGGTACTTGTGAATGTGTGTGTAAACCCACAAATGTTTAGTTGCCTTAGGATCAAACAATATGGTTTATTTAATATTACTAAGTTTTAGTATTACTTAGGATTTATATATCGTATATATATGATTTATAAAGCAGTAGAAGAAAAATGGGCTCTGACAAAATGGAGCCCAATTTAAATAGGAAGAAAACACATTTTAAAGGCATTGTCATCTTCTTTCAATGAACTTTTTCAGGCAGAGGACAGTGACCTAGGACCTCAAGGTGAGCATACCAGGCAGTAGACAGAGTACCTAGACATCCTTCGTGAATGATGTCTTTTCCCTTGAATTTCAGGTGGAACGAGGAAGTTGGCCTCTTGTTGACAGCTAATTATTTGATGATCTCTGGAGAAATTTTCTCCTTTTAAAATGAATTATTATTCTGGGTTTGGCGTTCAAGTATGGCACTCAGAGTTCTCTGACCCTTGACATTATATTCAAACTTGTGGGTATTTTTATATGTGCATTTTTTTGAGGGTGATAGGTTTGTATGTATATACATTTTTCTACAGTTAGGTTCTGTAATTTCTATCGGGTTCTCAAAGGGTTATGTTAACACTCCTATGCCAGATAGCCATGTCTCAAATGATTTAGGTCTTAGGTCATAGGGGTGGTAGACCGTATTATTGTTCAAGACAATCCACTGTGCCTTCCCGTGGGTCCCTCCTGCAGGAGGATTAGAGTCCCACCTCACTGATGTTGGGCCTGGCCATATGACTTGCTTTGGTCAATGAAATGTGTGTGGATGTGATACATGCCATTCCTGAGCAAAAGCTTTAAAAGACATTGCTGGGTTTCACCATCACTCTTTTACCTCTACCATGTGATCGATGTGTCCCAGAGAGAGACTGAGCTATGACTTGGAATGAAGATGGTAGAGCTGAAGTTGCCTCTTGAATGTGTTAAACAGGTGAGAAACAGACCCTATTGTTTCAAGTCACTGGGATTTGGGGGTTCTTTGTTGCTGGCCTCATAATCTAGTTTGAGCTGGCTGCTCCAGTAGGTGGTAACCTAAATTACATTCAAAATCCCACAGGGCACCTCTGGAAGGCCCTACTGTGATATACTATCTCTGCTTTAGTCCATTTAGAGGTGACACATTTTTCCTATGGGTTCTGTGTATGCTTTCCACATGGAGACAGAAATAAGACATTAGTCTTGTGGGGTTCCTCTATCAAAAGTCAGAGAGGCCATTTTGTCAGGTTTAGAGTCCTCCTCTCTGGCAGAAGGAAACCATTCTGCACTTGTTTCTTCCCTTTGCCCCGAGGCTAGTGTGCGAAGGAAAGAATTACTGATACGAGGAGGTATCTAAGGGCATTGGAGCATAATGCAAACTACCTAACACAGCAGGTGTGAGCATATTGAAAAATTATGGGGTGCATATCATTTATGGTACAAAGCACATTTTCTAAAATGCTCCCTCACTCTAGGCATGACAAGGATGAAGAATAGTTGTTACCACAATAGAGCACAATGAAAGGCCACCCAAGAAAGAAAACATTTCAGAGGTGACTCATAAACAAAGTACTACCTTCAGGAAAATAAAGAAGCCATCCATTACCCACACAAAGTGCGTAATAATATGGACAAGTGCTTCATCACCTCATGTCTGACGACTAGAGGTCAGAACTCTCACTAGGGAAACACTGCAAAAACTCATTCTTTAGTCAGAAGGGGCTATACCTGAATCAAAGAACTATTCTGTCTTTGGAGAGATTTGATTCCCCCCCCAACCCTGATTCTTAACTCTTGCCACCGTGAAGCAGTTTTGGTTTTTAGTGATTTTATTGCTTTAAAACAATCTGTACTATGTTAATTATCCCTATTGACTTAAAATGGAGAAGGTTGCTGGCCAACTCATAAAAGTTCTGCCCTGAAGCTTTTTACCCAATGAAAGATGAGGCTAGGAAATCACATTTTAAGTCATTAATACCCCAAGAGGAATAATTTCTTTGGAAGTTCGTACTGTACATCTAAGAATATGTTCAACTTCTTTTCATCACAGCTTGAAAGACTTTATTTAATACTAACTACTCTATGGCATGTAGTCATTACTTAACAATTATTTATTGATTACCTTCTATTTGCAAGAGACTGCTCTCAAAGACTCTGCCCTTAAGGTGATCACGTTCTGACAGGAGAAGGAGAAAATAAGTGCCAACAACAAAGACAGATAAATACGTAATATGTCAGACAGTGATAAAATACTCTGAAAATGATGACGTGGAGTAAAGGGAGGTAGAGAATTGTATAGGATAATCAGGGCAGTTCTCATTGACTGGGGCATTTATGAAAGTCCTGAGGGGATGACCATGAAGATATATATTGGAAGAGTGCATGTGGTCTATTGTCCAAACATGGACCATTCCCCCATACCTGGCTTCTTCCTGCTCCCTCCCTCAGGGAGCGACCTCTGGCCTAGGCTGTAATGAGTCATGGCATGCAGGTGACCAAGCAAAGCTGAAAACAATGTAGTTGTCATTCTTAATCCATGTAATTGTACACAAGTGATAAAAAAATTGAATGATTAACTTGATTGCCTTGATTATAAAACTGCTTGCTATACTCCCCCGGGGGCAGATTCTTCACTGACCTGTGGCCATCGGCGCCTCCCGTAAGTTTTAACAAACCACTATCTTTCCCTGCTGGACTTCAGGGTGATGTCTTTAGAAGACATCACATAAACATTATGTGCAAGCCTTCTCAGATCTGTACTTACTGCTTTGCAGTGCGGAGTTGGATTTATGTCTCATTTCACTTAGATACTGAGTTCTGAAGAGTTGAATGTAAACTGAATTTTATTTAAAGCATATTATAGAAAATTATAATTTTTTTTCTATAATGAATGTCTCTTTAAAGTGAAGAACCCATTGGTTAAAAAAACAAAATACCCAGGCCGGGCTCGGTGGCTCAGTTTGTAATCCCAGCACTTTGGGAGGCGGCCAGTGGATTACCTGAGCCCACAGGTTCGAGACCAGCCCGGGCAACTTGGTGAGACCTCATCTCTACAATAAATAAAAAATTAGCTGGGTGTGGTAGCGTTTGCTTGTATTTCCATCTACTTGGAAGGCTGAGGCAAAAGGATTGTGGGAGCCCAGCAAGTCGATCCTGGGTTGGCTATGAGTGTGCCATGGCACTCCAACCTGGGTGATGGAGTGAGACTCCAACTCAAAAAAACCAAAAAACCAAAAAAACAAAATTATACCTTCAAAGGTTAGTGCATTGTCAGTGCAAGTTTCCACACATTGAATTCAGATTAAGAAGGTTGCATATGTTCAGGGTGAGATGTTAAAGATGAATAATGGGTGTGAAGAACAGTTTTGAATTAGTGAAAGTCTTGGATATAGATTTTTACAAAAAAATTTATTACTTCAAACTAGTTATAATTATCAGCAAATGCACAGTGTTGCATCGTTGAGGCTCTTATGATACCTCTTTGAATTAATAATCAGAATGCTTTAGGATTGGCATATGCAAATCATATAAATAAATGCTTTCAATATGACTGAGTGCTTTTAAAAAATGATTTCTGTAGTTGGGTTAGCATTCTCCTTGTACTCTTATTCACCCTGGCGTTGTACTAGAAACACATATTTTTTAAAACGTATGCAGACATAATTCAGGCCTCGAGTAGGTTATCACAATTTCTAAGTAAGGACTGTTTAAATCTATAAGACTGTGCTTGGATTCTTGTTCAATTCACTGTTCTGGGACTCAGTGTTTTTGAAACACACACACACAAACATACACACAAAATCTGTTAACAGAAAACAGTGAGTTACCAAACTCGTCACCATCCACATTAATTAATTAATTAATCTAATTATCTATGTGAATTGGGGTCTTACTCTGTCACCCAGGCTGGAGTGCAGTGGTATGATCTTGGCTCACCATAGCGTTGACCCCCTGGGCTCAGGTGATCCTTCTGCCTCAGCCTCCCAAGTAGCTGGGACTACAGGCATGCACCACCATGCCTGGTCAATTTAAAAAATTTTTTTGTAGAGATGAAGTCTCGTTATGTTACCTGGGCTGGTCTCAAACTCCTGGGCTCAAGCAATCCACCTGTCTTGGCCTCTCAAAGTGCTGGGATTACAGGAATGTGCCATCATGCCCGGCACTACCATTTTAAAGTAACCCTTATGCATACATTTTGACTATTATAAAAATGTAATGACACGGAGGTTGCAACTGAAGCCTCAGGGAATATGAGCTTTGATTGCCATTGCTGTCTTAGAACATCAAGGTGGCTGTTAACTCGTAGAAAAGCTTATCTGATGTGAAGATGAGCAATCAGTCGGTAAAATAAATAGGGTTTCTCATCCTTTTCACCTTTTGGAACTTTCCTTTTGTTCCTTTTGATAGGTCCAAACATCCTTTTAGCATTGTACCAGTTTTAGGTTTGGGCATTTCTGGGGAGTGTGTGAGTGGCAGACCCATTTCCCTCCCTTCCCACCACAGAAGAATGCTCATGGAATCTTGCAGGTAATCTGCTGCTGTCACACGCTCATGGTCCATAGTCATCTTTCTTAGGGTTACCTGAGATGGTATTTTTGCATGTATTTTCTCTGTTGAGTTAAATAACACAGCTGTTACTTTTAATATGTAAAAACATTTGTCTCTTCATGGCAGAATGATATTTTACAATCAAAACACTTTCGTCTTTAATTTACAGGTGTACCAGATTAAGTTCTTTGTCTTAAGAAATGTTTATTTCTCTTTTCTAATAAATTCATTTTCTATTTTCTCTGTGTGATTTTCCCCTAAAGAGTCTATTTGTTCATATCTGGGTCTTGAAATAGGGCTTGACAGTATTATAAAATCAATGGATTCTCTTTGAAGCACCAAACACTATCCAAGTGGTTGTGATTGAGATGCCAGCTTTCCTCCTGGTTCCAGACAAGTTAATTCTCTCTCTCAAACACACATTCTCTCTCCCTCTCTCTCCCCTCCCCTTTCCCAAACTTCTGCATACTTCTTTTTTATTTTTTGAGTCAGAGTCTTACTGTCACCCAAGCTGGAACGCAGTGGCATGATCAGGTCTCACTGTAGCCTCCACCTACTGGGCTCAGGTGAACCTTCTGCTTCAGTCTCCCAAGTAGCTGGGACTACTACTTTGCCCAGCTACATTTTGATTTTTTTTGGTAGAGATGAGGTTTCACTATGTTATCTCAGACTGGTCTTGAACTCCCGGCCTCAAGTGATTCTCTGACCTCAACCTCTCAGAATGCTGGGGTTACAGGTGTGAGCCAACATTCTTGGCCATGCTTCATTTAAAAATGAATTTTCTTCTTGTACTCCTGATTGCCGTATCTGCTGTATTTGTTTTCTAGGGCTGTTTTAAAAAGTATCATAAACTAGATAGCTTAAAGCAGCAGAAATTTTTTCTCTCATTATGCTGGAGGCTGGAAATATGAAGTCAAGGTGTCAGCAGGGCCATGCTCCCTCAAAAAGCTTGAAGTAAATATCCTTCCTTGCTTCTTCTAGCTTCTGGTATTTGTCAGCAACTTTGGTTTCCCTGAGTTGTATGTAGACCCATCGCTGCAATCTCTGCTTTTGCCATCATGTGACATTTTCCCTGTGTGTTTCTTTCCTTGGCCTCCAATAGTGGGTTTTTTTTCCTATATCTCTGTCCAGATTTTCTTCTTTTAGGGACACCAGTCATTGGCTTAGGGCCTGCCCAGTATGACCTCATCTTAACTTGATTACATCTGGTATGACCCTGTTCCAAATAAGTTCTCATTCTGTGGTTCTAGGTAGGCATGTCTTTTGGGGGACACTATTCAACCCAGTACACCTGCCCAGACCTATTCTTGCCCAGAGTTTATAAGTGATCTAATATCAGCAATTCTATTCTAAGTCTTTTCTTTTGAAAAATGGTTCCATACATAGCATAACTTTTTTTTTCTTTTTTTGGGGGGTGGAAATCTTTTAATTGAAATTTAACATGCATACAGAACACATCTCCAAATTATAAATGAATGCATTATTTACACAGTGAGCACAGCCGTGATTGTGATCCAGAAATAGAACCCAGAGGCTCCCATCATGTCCCCTCCCAGTATTTATCCCTTTAAAATACCCTTTACTATGACTTCTATCACCACAGATAAGTTTTAGTTGTTTTTAAATGTGATATGTATTGTATCTTTTGTAGCTGATTTTTTCCTTCAACTTTATGACTGTGAGTTATTGTGTGGAAGTTGTGGTTTGTGCTTTGATGCCTAGTTTTCCATTCTATGAATAAGCTACAACTATTTTTCCATGCTATTGCTGATGAACACTTGAATTACTTCTGGTTTTTTTCTGCAATTATGAATAGCACTTTGTGAACATTATCTTTGGATGTACCTACATATGTGTTTGTGTTAGCTACGTGCTTAGAAGTAGAATTGTTAGGTCACAGAGAATGTGTTTATTTAGCATTGGCAGATACTCTCATTCTTCCAAAGTAGTTGTACCAGTACACACTCATACCAGCAGTGTCTAAGAGTTTCAGTGGCTCCAAACTTTGATGTCAAGCTTCTTCCCTTCCTCCTGCTTAGATCACAAACTCAGGGACCTACAGTGAAGAGAGGGTGTGATTTGTTCTTTCATTCTCTATCCTTCTCCTTCCTCTCATCTCCTATTTCCTGTTTAGAGTCCAGTGAAAAATGAAAGAGAAAGGGTGGAGTCTGTCATCTATTAAGGTTGTAATCTGGCTGTTGGTTGTAATATCGCTCTCTGAAGCTGATATTTACACACATATCAGAAGATTCTCTGGTGAACCCCCACCCCTACCCCTGGGATCTCTGAGACACACAGAACCCTAATGTAGGTAACATCCATTTGATTGATTTCTAGCAGCATATCTTTCTCAGCCCCTTTCTGCTGGTATATTCTCACCCGGGAAAATCTGTCTTAAGCAGGATTATTTTAGGACATCTCAAAAGAGATGCTGGACGTAAAGCTCAATTGTAAAAAAACAATTGTAAAAAAACATACTTGTCAAGACAGTTTATTCCATGGCAGCCATTTCTGTTTTGAAACATGATGTGATTAGGTAAATCCAGAGGAATGGTTTAACTCTATGAACCCAACAGAGAAGTGGAAACAGTCTTGGGTGGGAATCTATCAGTGAGCCTCATTTGGCTGGATGAAAGTTAGCAAGCCTTGATCTCTATAGCATTTGGACAGAGAAGTAAGTATAGATGGTCCTCTGTATCTATGTATTCGCATCCATGGATTCCACATCCATGGATTCAGTCAACCACAGATTAAAAATATTCGGAAACAAACATTCCATGAAGTCCCAAAAAGCAAAACTTAAATTTGCTGTGTGCCATATACTATGTTGTATCCACATGAATAAAGAGATATGTAAGTATTGTATTAGGTATTATAAGTAATTGAAAAATGATTTAAAGTATACATGAAGTTGTGCAAAGGATTTATGAAAAAACTACACCATTGAATATAAAATCTGAGCATTCTTGGATTTTGGTGTTTGTAGGGGTGGATCCTGGAGCTGATCCCCCTGGATACAAAGGGACAACTGTGTACATGGTTATACTACCATTGGTTAACTTCATGACTATAGAAAAGTCATTTCCTCTTTCTGAGACTCTGCCTCATCGCCCATAAAATGATGACATTGAGTTCTTAAGTTAAAGTCTAGCTTTAGTAGCCTGTGATTCCCTCCGATTCTCTGACCCTCTATTTCTTGGAATGTACCGTGAAGATTATGCTTTGCAAAGCATACTGAGCTTCTTTTCCTCACTCCTACAGGATGGCAATTCTAGTGCTTTGAAATGCTTGTTTTCAAATTTATACTGAATTATCAGTAAAGTACTCTCTGTGGAGAGTAAGACTAGGACACAGAGGCGAGGTCAAGAATATGACGATCTCAACTGGGGAAAGTCCTTTTCATTTGGTAGACAAAGTCTGTCACTGACAGAGTGGCCACTGGAGCTGAAGAGAGGGGCGTGGCTGCTGGGCCAGATGCAATTGCTGTTGTTCTTGGAAAACAGAAGCTGCAGGGAGAGGAGGGTGATAGATCTTCCTGACAAAGCTCCTGCCAGGAGATACTGTACATAACTCAGTCCTGAGCCTCCCTGTGAGCTCTGCCAAATCCGACAGGCAGGTAGCAAAACATTGAAAAGAAGCAATGTCAGCCCAGTCTGGCGAGGGCCAGCACCGCTCCCTTAATTACTCTACCTAGTGACAAAAGCTATTTATCAAACTTCAAATAGTAGTTTAAAAGTCAAAAATTTATATACCAGCCAGTCAGAGGCTGTAATTTTGGGGACATCAGTTTAAAGTAGCATAAATGAAGAAGAAATCAAGTTGGAGAGTCAGGCAACTTTATGTATGCACAATAGCACCATCAACTTTGTCCTTCTGATTTTCTCATCACATCTTTGTCCCCATGTTTCCAGCCAAATACAACATTTCACCCAAGCCAAGAACCCACCCTGAGGTCAAAAGATAAAGTCAGTCTTCATTTATCTATCAAGTATATCTTATAAAAACTTTTATTTTTATTATTTTTCAGAGCCAGGGTCTCACTCTGTTACCCAGACAGTGGCATAATCATGGCTTATGGCAGCCTCGAACTCCTAGACTCAGGCAGTCCTTCTGCCTCAGCATCCTGAATAACTGGGACTATAGGTGTGTGCTACCACACCCACCTAATTTTTTAGTGGAGAAGAGGTCTTGCTATGTTGTCCAGGCTAGTCTCGAACTCCTGGACTCAAGCAATCCTCCCACCTTGGCTTTCTAAAGTGCAAGTCGATTTTTGTTGTATTAACTGAGTGTAATGAAAAGAAGATGGAGAATTACTGGAGGAATTAATTAATTCACACAACAAACATTTATTGAGTGCTCACTATGTGCCAGGAATAGTGGTGGTGAACAAGACAGCAGAAGACTCGTCTCTTAAGGTGCTCCAAACGTACAAATAAATGAGAAGTTTGGATAGTGGCAAGTGAGAATGATGGCGGGAGGGACCAGGAGACACAAGAAGTGATATGAATAGTGATGAATGAGAAGGATGGCATGACGGACCGGGAAACAAAAGAAGAAGCACATGAAGATCCAAGCACAAGAACTCGAATCAACTTAGCACATCTGGTGAATGGAAAAAAGGGCCAGCACGGCTAGTGTGGGACAGAGTGACAAGGTCAGAGAGGTTGACAGGGCCAGGTCAAGAAGGGTCTGTGGGCCAGGAAGAGTGTGGATTTTATTCCAAGTCTAGTGTGGGCCACTGGAGAGTCTCAGCAGGGAGTCATGATCTGGCCAACAACCCACTGGAAGTGAAGGAGTGGAATTTTTTTTTTTTTTTT
>NW_007253822.1:236264-241107 GCF_000164805.1 Carlito syrichta | reverse complement strand
GTCGCCCAGACTGGAGTGTAGTGGCCGCTCCCGGCCACCGCAGCCTCGACCTGCTGGGCTCCGGCGATCCTTCCGCCTCAGCCTTCCGAGTAGCCGGAATTACAGGCATGCACTACCACGCCCGGCTGATTTTTTGATTTATTGTAGAGATGAGATCTCGCTGCCCAGGCGGGTCTCGAACCCGCGGACTCAGGCAATCCACTCCTCTCAGCCTCCCAAAGGCGCGGGATTACAGGCTGAGCCACCGAGCCCGGCTGGAATTTTTTTTTTTTTTAGAAAAAAAATTATTTCATAAAATGCCGTAAGGAAAGATCCAAGGTGAATATTTGCATTCTAGGAAGTTGCTGTGCTCTAGAAAGCAATTAGCCAGCTTATATTTTTGAAAAAGACAATTTTGTTTGTTTTGTTTCAAGAAAGAAACTGGTCTCCCTTTTGGAAGACATAGCTTTTTCTTTCTCTTTTATTTCTAGTTAGAAGTTTGCTAAAAGTGACTTTTCCAGGATCGTTGAGCCATTTTACTGTCAATAAGCTCTTAGCATCTTGGGATCAGCTCTTTTTTTCTACCAATCTGTCCTTTCTCTGTGTATGAAGGCTAATTTCATACTTTTCTGTTTTTTTACTAAAAATAATGGTGACTGTCTCCTCTGTTAATATTAGCCCACAGAAACAAGTCCCTATCATCTCTTGAGTTTTAAGAGCAGTGGAAAAAATTTTTGCAAAAGAAGAGTCATTATCTACTTAATGATTTATTGGATTTATACAAACACATGTTTATTGAACCTTTGTTATGTTCTTGGTGCTGATGACCAAAAAATGATTAATATACGGACTCTGCCCTCGAGGTGCTTACAATCCAGTGGTGACACACAGTCTTGGCACAAATAGGAACAGCATGGCAAGAAGAAGCAACAGCGCTTTAGCAGGCAGTTATGTGGAATCACTTCCATCTGTTTTATTAGCAAACAGAACATGGCCTCTTCAAAGATGCTCTGCTGGATGTGCTTTTTGTAGTGTTAAAAGGTACCGACTATACTCTAGAAGATGCCTGTATGTCAGTTCTCTCAGAGGAAGGGCAAGCATTTTTTTTTTTTTTTTGAGTTAAATTCTCACTCTGTTGCCCAGGTTAGAGTGCAGTGGCATGAGCATGGCTCACTGCAGCCTTGACCTTCTGTGTTCAGGTGGTACTCTTGCCTCAGCCTTCCAAGTAGCTGGGACTACAGATGCACTTCACCATGTCCAGTTAATTTTTTTTTTTTGTAGAGACAATGTCTCATTATATTGCCCAGGCTAGTCTAGAACTCCTGGGCTCAAGCAATCCTCTCACCCTGAACTCCCAAAGTGCTGGGATGACAGGCATGAGCCACCGCATCTAGCAGGGTAAGCATTCTAGGAGGAGGTATAGTGGACCCACAAGACTCAAACCCCGGGTACTCTTCCCTCTGTGGCTGAGAGACACTGTAGATAGGGACAAATGTTCTCAGGAAACTTTCCTTGACTTTCTAAATCAGTGAAGGAGAGTTACAACAATGGCTCCATACAGTCTCTGCCAGCTTTCTCATTCTGTAACCTCAGGGAGGCTTTGTCTGGATCATTCTTTTGGAGGCTACATTTTTGCTTTAATAGTTAGGAAAGAGTAACTTCAAGTTTGAATCGGGCAAAAAGGTTATCCTCAGACCCCCAAATTTTAATCTTCTCTTTAGTAGATTATTGTAAAAAGTTATACTCAGTTATGATGATCACATTTTGAATATTTGTATATTTGTAGAAACTTTATAGAGGTTTAAAAATAATTTGTATCCTTTTGTATTCATAAGCATGACGGTTGAGTTTTCATGCACGTATGTGAGACATGCCACCCTCAAACCTTGTTATGATGTCGGTACGTTACCCATCTGACTTGAAAAGAAAATGAAAATGTTTTTGAATCTTAACTATTTGTCAAACTTTTTTTGGTATCTAAGTACTTATAGTATTATATCCTTGATTTTGTCTCATGGTCTGAAACATCTAAAATGTTTACTTTCTGGCCCTTGACAGAACAAGACTGCCAAATCCCTCTACTCGACCTCCTCACGTGTTAAATTCCTTATTTTACCGTGGTTGGAGAAGGATCAAAAGGGGGAAGGGTCCTTAATCCTCCAGAAATGCCCTCCCAGTTCCCACTTTTTCTTATATCCCCCCAAATGAATAACATCCTTGACTTAATATGGAAGAGTAAACACTACCACCCGAATGTTAGTCATTCCCCCTAGAGAAGAGAGGATAAGACATCTTCCATCTTTTTTGCAACAGCTCATTTCTTTTGCTGTTGCCTTTTCCCCCCTACCCTTGGTTTTGTCCTATCCTACACTTCAGATTTCTATTTTGTGTCGAACTTGCTGCTTTTTTTCGTACTGAAAAGATGACAGTGCCCCAAGAGCCAAAAATAAATGGGAATGGAAAAAAATAGAAAAGAAAAAGATTGCCGAGACTCGCAAAGTTGTAATGCTGTGGAACAGAATGTCTCCCACAGGGAGACCCCTGAAACCCCATGCCTGATGACGCCCAACGGAGAAGAGAATCTGTGGTCACAAGAAGAAGGCCCTGGCAAGTCCTAAAGTAAGTGACAAATACATGGTCACAATAAAATGAGCACACAAATCCATTTCATCTTGTTTAAACTCACGTTTTCAAATACCTTTGAAGTCGGACCCTTTGTGAGACAATACTCCCCAGAATGTGGTTTGAGCCCTGGCCCTGAGCTAGGTTCTTCCTAATATTCCTGTGTTCTCCTGGCATGCCTCTAAGCCCCCTAGCTGCAATGGTAGGGAGTCTACATTCATTTCAAGTTATACAGTCTTTCCCCTTTTCTGGACCTACATGGCTGCAACCTGGGAGACACATGCCCAAACATTTCTCCCAAGCTGGGAAAGGTCCCTTCCTAAAGTCCCACATCCAGGTGGCAGCTGGAGCAGTGTGGCCTCAGTATGAGGTATGTAATACCTCCCTAGCTAGATCCTTGTGATGATGAAGGCTTCATAAGGGGATTTATGTGACAGCTATCAAGAATCTGGCACATAGTAAGAACTCAATGGCTAGCAGTGATGATTAAGAGTTTATTAAAGACTGGGTGCAGTGACTCATGCCTGTAATCCCAGCACTTAGGGAGGCCAAAGTGAGAGGATTGCCTGAGTCCAGTAGTTCAAGACCAGCCTGGGCAACATGTCAAGATCTTGTCTCTACAATTAAAAAAAAAAATATATCCGGGCATGGTGGTACACACCTGTAGTCCCAGTTACTTGGGAGACTGAGAAGAAGGGTCACCTGAGCCCGGCTGGTTGAGGCTGCAGTAGCCACAGTTGTGCCACTGCATTCTAGCCTGCGAGGCAAAGTGAGATTCCAATTCAAAAGTAAAAGAAAAAATAAGTTATTAAGGATGGAGCGCATCCTCCACCACCATTCCACTTGATTCCTTTTTCTATAGATGAGACGACTTGGCCAATATGTCATAAATAATGACATTGACAATGTCATATGTGGGCAAACACAGGTTTTCTTAGTCCTAGTTTAGTGTTCTGTGTAGCACATTTCTTCTTCAGTCATATATTAATTGCTGAAAGAAAAAAAAGAATGGGGACTTGGCTTCCAGTGTTTGTGGGATA
This sequence comes from Carlito syrichta, assembly GCF_000164805.1. Classification (NCBI taxonomy): domain Eukaryota; kingdom Metazoa; phylum Chordata; class Mammalia; order Primates; family Tarsiidae; genus Carlito; species Carlito syrichta. The sequence continues at coordinate 237,466 of NW_007253822.1, read as the reverse complement.
CTCAATGAAACTTTTTAGTCACAAAGCTGAGAACATTGCCTTCCAGAAAGAAGGAATCTCTCTAGCTGGCACCTCACACACCATCAGACTCACAGGCACTCCAGACACGTGAACAGGGGCCTTGTCGTGCCTCACGCTTTGAGGGAGGTGAGCCATTGTGTTGCCATTGTACCACACTTGACTGGAGCTGGACTGTCTGGGGCTTGGTGGAGGGCTCAGAGGAGCCATCTGAGGCTACTCAGGTGGGTAGTAACATGACAGGGAGGAGAGAAGCAGAGGCAGAGGAAAAGAAGAGAAGGACAAAAGTACTTGTAAACTGGGGTAAGCAGCTTTTTGTTCCTCCATAAAACAATGTTGGTTGTGTGTAGTGGTCCCTGCCCATAATCCCAGCTTTTTAGGAGGCTGAGGTGGGTGGATTGCCTGAGCCCAGCCTGGGCAACACAGTGAGACCTCCTCTCTACAAAAAAAAAATGCAAAAAATAACTGGGTATGGTGGTGTATGCCTGAAGTCCCAGCTATTTGGGAAGGCTAAGGTGGGAAGATTGCCTGAGCCCAGGAGGTTGAGGCGACAATGAGCTAGGACAATGCCATTGCACTTCAGCCTGGGTGACAGAGTGAGACCTTATCACAAAAGAGAGAAAGGAAGGAAGGAAGGAGGGAGGGAAGGAAGGAAGGAGGGAAGGAAGGAAAGAAGGAAAGTTATACCCCACATCTAGATCTTCCCAGGCTGACACATAAAATCCCACTAAACACATAAGGCATATGTGCTACAATACTCCTGAACTATTTGGATTACCTGGGTTTCTATGAACCATACTGGGTACCTTCTCACTTAGCAGTATAGTAGGATTAGTTACCATTAATTATATTGTTATAAAAATATCAAAAGTTATACTGAAGAAGTCTTCCCTCAGCCTGCCCCCAAATCAATCTCCTTATATTGGGTTTTCTGCTGTTAACAGTTTCTTATGCCTTCCAGATATTTTCTCTCTACACATAACTGGAGAAGGTATAAAGTACATAGGCAGAATTAGAAGGTGGGCTTTAGAGTGTCTCTGAAGGAGGGCAGGATGGGAACCATGCGGCGGTTTTGGCAGAGGAAACAGCATGTGCAGAGACCTGAGATGGAGTGGGCCTAGTGGGCTTGAAGAGCAGCAAAAAAAATGTGGGGGGAGGGGGTGATGTGGAGGGAGGGAGAGAGG
>NW_007253822.1:206054-236103 GCF_000164805.1 Carlito syrichta | reverse complement strand
GGCTATCTAGGTCATGGTGGGGACTTGGGCTTTAACTCTGGATAAAATGAGCAACCATGAGCAGAAGCATGCCAGGATCTGACTTCTATCTAATGGCAAGGAGAGTCGCTTGGAGACTCTTGTGTAATATCCAGGGGAGAGATGATGGAAGCATAAACCTTGACGGTAGTGGTGTGGCCAAAAGGTTGACTGCCAGGGATGTTTTAAAGGCGCGGCTAACTAATGGGATTTGCTGTTGGACTGGTTGTGGGGTGTGAGTGAATGAGAAGAATGTAAAGCAACTTCCAGATGTGGTGGTTGAATAGCTGGAAGGCCATGGTTGCATGTTTGTGGTGGGACCGGTATTCCAAACTAAGCCTGCTGAGTGCAAGGCCTGTCTCACCCATGGGCACCACACAACCTTCCATGACACTGTACTGTGGCAAACATCTGTGCTCCCGGGCAAAGAACAAGATGCCAGAATATAGCCTTCCATTGAGTTAGGGTGTTTCCAGCCCAGAGGCGTTATAGTGTCTAAAAAGGTGTTCTGTTCGCCATTTCTGATATTTACAAGGTGCTTACTAGCACCAGGTGGTTCATTCCTAGAATTCTGTATTCACTTGTTGGCAATGACCGCACGAAACCCTTGTTCTGGAAAGTCTTGTGTTTCTGTTTTTGGCGACTACACTCTCTGTGGGATAAGTTTTACAGTGTTTCTCGTCCATCGATCACTTTCTGTGTCTTATAATGAAAACACAGTGAAGACGAATGTGCTATTTATAATTTTCTTCCTGGAGCCATTTCAATTAAAAGTTAATTAAATGTCTTCACATCATAATTTTAAAGTCTTCTTTCAGTAATCGTGAGACAATGTGAAAGCTGCAAGAATCCCCGAGTCTGAAATAAACTTATGCAAATAACTTTTCAAAATGCCACAGTGTGTGTCGACAGCATTACTTAAACATGGTTAGTACTTTTATAGCTTTATTAATTTAATTAATTAAAGTATTAAAAGGATGTCTTGTGATTAAGGGGTATTCAGTTATGGCATTCTTGAAGTGTTGGATTGGAGTGGGTTGATCCTTCTTTGCTTTAGAGCTGGCAATTTTCACATTTGGGGGTCTATTGGGAAACAACCCAAGAGCTAGTAGTGCAAAGTTCTATTAGAAGTAGGACAGGGCCTGGGCCTTTTGTACTTTTAAATTCTCTGGGGAATTTGGAATACCTACCAAATCAAGAGAACCACTGCTTTAGAGCATCCAACTTCCTTAGTGTTTGGAGTCAATGACTCTGGATTCTGGGTGTGATACACTAGGAGGTGAAATCTGTTGCACTCAACACCTTGGGCGCTCTGAGTGCAATGTCTGACTCTGCATTCCAGGAGTATGTTGTTTACCAAGAGGTTGAAACAGCAAGGGCCCTAAGCACTTCATGCCTAGGAACACCTAACATACGTTTTCCTTAGAAATTGGGCTGTGGAATTCTGTAGATAAGACTGCACATGTGTGGGTTTGCATATGATGTATTGGCTTGTACTGAAGCAATTCTCTCATTTCTCCAACACTTCTTTGGTGGTAGGAGCCCTCAACTCTATTTTTCTGCCATGGATCCCTGTGGTGGCTATGAGTAGGGGTAGGCAAGCTGTGTGGACCAACTCCAATTTCAGGGATGGAGTCTTCTTTATCAAAGGCAGTAGAGAATGCAAATCTACAGCCAGGGAAGACAGTTTCTGTAGGGTTTGGGCCTTTTTAGTTCCGTGTCTTATTTCCAGTGTAGGAGAGAAAACATTCTTGAGTGTCCTGATAATAGTAACCACTAAAAAATGCTGAGCACTGTTCCAAGAGCTTTCTGGGCAATAGCTTCATTAATCCTCATAACTCTGACTAAGGATTTAGTAGTATGCTCATTTCACAGAAAAGGAAATGGAGCTCAGAGAACCTGCCCAAGGCCACCCCACTTTGTTGTGGGAGCTAAGATTCAAACCCAGGCTGTCTGGCTCTGGAGTTGATCATTTTTACTGTGTCTCTCTACTGTCTTCCATCCTAGCAGGAGTTGTGTCTCCACTCTTTCATGTTGCTGGCCTAGGAATCATGAATGGGAATGACATAGAGAGACAGATATACCAAGCCAACCTTACAGATAACTGAGGAATCTGGTGGCAGGCAAGACAACTGGGAGATCCTAGGAGCCCTTCCTCACCTGAGACACAGGGCCAGGATGGGATGAGGTGGTGGTTGGGGCATGCAGGGTGGAGTTTAGCAGGAACACAGTGGCACAGCCGCACTTGTCCTTGACAGGGGCGTTCACTCTGGACAGTGCCCATGGCATGCTATTCCTTGGATGTTTTGAATATCACTCCTGGGTGTAAGTTCCTCCCCCTGAGAGTCATGACTGGCTTGATGATAGGCCACTGAATCACTAAGGACCTGCTTCTAGGCCAGAAGACAAAGATGGGTAGTTGTTCACTGGGCTGTCAGGTGCTGCTGACAAGTACAAACTGTAGGTCACTGGGAAGTCCCCAAGTTATGGGATGGGAATGGCAAAGGGTAGAGGAAATTCAGTGAATGTGAAGAGCACATGATCCAAGGTAGGATTTCTAGAACTTAAGTATTATAAGGATCCTTTTAAGGGAAAAACTATAACAGCATATCTCTAGGGTAAAATAAATTTTTCTTGTTAAATTATGCACATTATATATATCAAGCAGAAAACCAATGATAAATTCCTCATATCTTTATGAATTATAAAGCTAAAACAATGTAACAAAAACACATGAAAGCAAAATGACAATACCAATCAAACTTAAATCAGCAGCACTTGTTTAATGTGATGGATGCTGTTGCTTTGCTGAAACAGTCACAACTTACAACATACTTATAGCATGGACATGACAGGTTCTTTGGATGTGGCTGTGTCTGCTTTGTGTGTCATGAGATGACTTGGTTAATTGTCTAGCAGAATCACCACGAGATTTTTGTCTTTGAAGCCTTTTGGCCTCCACTAGGTGCAAAGATGTTATTGATGTGTTAGGCCAATCTCTGAATGACTCTTTGGTGCTAATGGGATCACAAAACAAATTCAGGCACTGTAACCAAACTCTGCCTTGGCTTCTCGTTGCTTAAAAGCCAAAGTCAAGAGACAAGTGTTGGAAAGGAAAACAGATTTATTCAAGAGCTGGCAACCTGAGAAGATGGTAGACTAATGTCTCAAAGACCATCTCCCTGAGGAGCTCCAGGCTGGAGTTTTAAAAACCCCATGGATCATGGAGGATCATGGAGGGCAAGAAACTGAAAAATGAGAGTGTTGATTGGTGGGATAAGAGGTATGAAATTATCAGGATGTGGACTGCATCTTTTGGTGAGTCAGCATCTTGTGGGGTCCTTCAGACCAGCTGACATCAGTAGTTTTATTGGCACATAGAACCAGAAAGAGTGTCTCAAATGAAAAACGTAATGTTTTCTAATGTTCAGGTTGTTAAGGGATCAAGAAGTGCCTGATGACTGCAAACATCTGGACACCACCAAGGGTCTGAGGAGATCAGGAAACTTCTTTGTCTTTGGTCAGGACACAATGTTTCTTTAAATCTTTAACAAAACATAGTGTACATACTCCCCCTTTCCCAGAGTTACTCAACAGATGCATACTTTTTGTTCCTATGTTATCTCTTCAAGTGTTTCAGAATTATTCTAGCCTATGTATAAGCATGGGTGAAGGCCTCGTAAACAAAAATGGAGTTAGTTATGTTGTCTTTTACTGTTTCACTGTCACAGTACCAATGCTGTATGATAGTTCTTTGTTATAAGGGAGTAACTATACAGATGATAATGTGCTTATTTTGCTTTTGTTTTTTAATATTGATTTGGGTTTATGTTCCACTGGAAAGTAAGTTCTTGTGAGAGCAGAGGTTTTTGCTTTCTACTGTATTCTTAGTGTTGAGACAGGTACCTAGAACAGTTCTGCCCAATAGACATATAATGCAGCCCATAGATATGGGCCATATATGAAATTTAAAATTCTAGTAGCCACATCTAAAAAGTAAAAGGGAACAGGTGGAATTAACTTTAATAATATGTTTTATTTAACCCAGTGTATTCAAAATATTATTACTTTAACATGCAATCAATAAACAAACTATTAATGAGAGATTTTGCATTTTTCTTTTTGTCCAAATCTTCAAAATTTGGTAGATTTTACATTTAAAGCAAATAATTAGAACTAGCCACATTTCAAGTGCTCAATAGTCACATGTGAGACAGTGCAGATATGAAAGGTAATAGGTGCTTAATAAACTTAAAGATATTGCTGTATGAATGATAGAAAGAACTTTCAGGGCCTCAAAACCTCAAAGATGCTGGTTTCAGAAATTCTGGTACTCTCCCATATTACAGTAGGGAAGCAAGCAAAAGAAGGGCCTCTAATCTTCTTGCTTCTCCCCTGAATTAATGCCACAGCATCCTCTTACCTGGTCTCCCTGCATCCAGCCTTGCCCCTTTGTAATCATGCTTCCCAGGACGGTCTGAGTGCTTTTTCCTAAAGTGTAAGCTTATCAAGCCCCGCTGCCCTTGTTCAAAAACCTTCCAGTGAAGAATGAAGAGACAATAGGAGTCAAAAAGATGTTCAAAAAGTAAGAACACTGAGGGATGACAGGTAAGCTAACAGATGACTGCTTCCCTGTCTTTAGTTGTCCCTGTAGAATATTCTGCTGTGAATGCTTATCTATTTCTGACACCACATGAACAACTACCTAGGCTAGGCCTAGAGACAAGGCCTTTACGTGGGAGGCTCTAATCATCAAATAAGATTCTGGCTGAAACCTAATCTGACTTTTCAGTATCATCATTCTTGAATGAAACTTACACAAGCCCAGTGACATGACCAGTCCCAAAAGGTTCTGGGGAACCATCCAGAAGATGCCAGTAGGGTTCCATCTGAGGGAAGCACCCATCTCTACAACCAAGAGGTGAAGGGAAAAGCAAAAAGGAAACTGTCTTAACTATGACTTGACTTCTACAGCATTAGGCTCTTTCCATGACTTCGTCCTTGGAATGTGTTTTTCCTTACTTGTTCTCACTTCCTTTGTGATGAACAATTCTATTGAAAGTAAACATTAAAATGAGCAGTTTTGAAGATTATAGCCCGTACAGTTTGTAATTACGTAGAATATGAGCCATTTCTGAATTTAGATATCTATCTATGGAACCTTTGCTATGTGTCACACTGATGGTAATAAAAATGCTGAGAAAGTTTGGAAACAAACAAACACACCAACCCTCCAGTGGCTTCGCTTCAACAAATTCCTCAGCATGTTGCAAGTTCCTTGATAACTGGGTCTTTCCCTCCAGTGTGCTGTCTCCTCCTTTCCTTGAACACTCTGTGCTAGCCACATGGGACTTATTCCTCTTTTCCTACGTAGCCAGCAGCCTTCACTTTTGTGTCTGCACCTGCTGCATCCTGTGCCTGTAACATTCCTTCCTCCCTTATCCTTCCACTCCTCATTCCTTGGCTAACTCCTACATACCCATCAAGTACAGGTGAAAATGTCATGTCTTCTAGGATGCCCTCCCTGACATCCTGGACTGTTTGGCTCTCTGATTGCTGTGGCAGTGCACTGACCTATTGAATATTTCTGACTCTCAGATTCCATGCCGGAGCCTGCCCTTTAGGAAGTGGGATAACTTAGGGAAGGCAAAGACAGACTTTAAAAAATTTATTTATTTATTCATTGAGTCAGTGCTTCACTCTGTTTCCCAGGGATCTTATTGTTGTCACAAAGTACAGTCTGATGTCTTGGGAGAAGACATTTCCTACCTAGTTAAAAAAATATGTGTTATGATAAAGTCTAAGTAAATTGCAGAAATCTCATTCCTCATGGTGACCCTTGACAATTTCTTCTTCCCATCACCATGAGGATCAGTGGATTATTTCGTCTGTAATCATCCACAACTGTATCCTTTCCTCAACTGGGAGATGTTGGCTGTTGGAAAACTTGTGATTCCCCTGTCCTTGAGTATTGAGGATTCCTCCCAAGTCCTCCCCCTCATCAATTCAAATGACTTGCATAGTAATTATATTTAGCATACATAGCAACTGCAAGAGTGGTTCTGAACCAGAGAAGTATCTCGGAATCACTGGGAAGTTTTCCTAAAGTATAGCTGTCCCATATTCACTCTCTTCTATTCTTCCTCCAAGCCCAGGAATCAGAATCTCTTGCGGTGGGACTCAGGAATATGTGCTATAAATGGGCTTCTTGGTCAACTCCGGTACTTCATCTCTGGTTGAGAATTACCGAGCTAAGGTCAGAGAAAAAGCAAAGTAGTTGAAAACCAAAGGCATTGCGGACGATGATGGGCGGTTTCTCTAATAAGACAATGTAGGGTGGCTCCAGGCAGTGACATTTCCTGCTCCAGGAGCACTGTCTGGAAGAACCATTAGCTAGGGTGGGAATGCGCAGCTGGTATGAAGGGCAAGAGCATGCTGGACCTGTCATCAGGCTTTATTTTTCCTTGTGCAACTTATAATCTTACCTTTTTATTATTGCACAGCTGCCAATTTGATTTTACAATGCAAATGAAAGTCTGATATGTTATGATACTTTGCATTTATTGTTCATCATATCTACTAAGAGATGGAATAGTTTTTTAAAAATGTTCTGAAACCACATTCCAATGTCTGTTGATAAGGATAAGTTAGCAAAGTAAAATCTGATATCCTGTCATCCATTGGCCATGGGGCTTTACAGGTTAAAAGGTAGTACCCGTGTATTTGAGGTGTGGTGGGGGGAAACACACACAGTGTTGGCTACAGTATTTTATATCCTTTCAACAAGTACTTACTGAGGGTCTATGGCATACAAGATTCTGTTTCTAACAGTGGAAAAAAAAGACTCAAACCCTTACTCTCATGGAGCTTATATTTTAGTGAAAGAGACAAAAATAAAATAAATGAAGAAGTAAGTTAACTGTAGGGTACTTGATATAGTTTGGATGTTTGGCCCCTCCAAATCTCATGTTGAAATGTGATCCCCAGTGTTGGAGGTGGGGCCTCGTGGGAGGTGTTTAGGTCATGGGAGTGGATCTCTCATGAATGGCTTGGTGCTGTTCTTGCAATAATGAGTGAGCTCTTGCTCTATTAGTGCACATGAGAGCTGGCTGTTTAAAAGAGCCCAGCATCTCTCTTGCTCTCTTACCCTTGCCATGTGACACGCCTGCTCCCCTCCACCTTTTGCCATGATCATAAGCTTCCTGAGGCTTCACTAGAAGCAGATGCCAGCACCATGCTTCTTGTACACCTGCAGAACCCTGAGCCAAAAAAATAAGCCTTTTTTCTTTATAAATTACCCAAACTCAGGTATTCTTTTGTGGCAATGAAAAATGGACTAATATGTTACTATACCTGTGATGATGATTACTATGGAGAAAAATAAAGCCTAGTAGGAGGATAAGCATTATGTTATGGGGAGTGGGGGTGGACAGGGGATGGTGATGACATTTGAGCATAGACCTGAAAGAAGAAAGGGGATAAGCCATGCAGGTATCTGGGTGTAAAGTGTTCCAGATGGAACAGTAAGCACAAAGGCCCTGAGGCAGGAGAATATTTGGGTGTCTGAGGAACCTAACCAGTGTGACTAGAATGGAGAGAAGGGGAAGAGCAAGGTAGGAGATGAGATCAGGGAAGTAACACGGGGCCTGGGAGGCCATAGCAAGGAGTCTGGTCTTTACTCTGAGTAAGACGAGAAGTCATTGCCAACTTTTGATCTAAGGTGTAAAAGTATTTTAAAAGGATCTCTCTGGTGGTGAGTGGAGACAACTCTCTCTGGGGATGAGTGAAGCAAGAAGGAAGCTGTTTCAATATCCTGGAAGTGGCTTGGACCAGCGCAGAGGTGGGTGAGAAGGGGGCGTATTCTTCATAAATTGAACAGGTGGGGCCAACAGGATTTGCTGCAGACAGGGTGTCTGAAAGAAAGAGAAGCATCAAGGACAATGCAGGTTTCTGGCCTGCAACTGAGCAACTGGAGGGTGGAGTGGCAGTTCACTGAGATGGGGAAGACTGGAGAGGAGGATGGGGGCAATGCCTGCAAGCTCAGGAATTTGGTTTAGACCAATTTACAAAAGTGAGCTGTGGTTTGGTTGGTTGTGGCACTGAAATTGCTGCTGCACAGAATTGCTAATTTTAATGTCTTAATGCTTCTTGCTACCTCACTAGTTCAAGTCAAATGACAGCTTTTGTTGGCTATTTTCTTGTAGGAAAAAAAAAGAAGATTCTTTAACATTTTCTGTATCAGTCTAGTCTTATTTCTTAAAAAGAAAACTCCTTTTTGTAGTGTTTTCTCTAAACATAATATGATTAATTTCTTAACTCCTAATTTGGCTCTTTTCTTTGTGTCTAATTAAATAATTCATCTTCCTTCTCAAAGTTCCTGTTTCTAAGGAACTGTAGTAATTTCTCTCCTAAGTCATTGTTTTTTAAAGAGGGTGGTTCTGCCCCACTTCTTAGATTATGTGAACAAAAGTTCTCTGAACAGGAATTTGAAGAAAAGCGACTTTATTCCAGTGATCAGTTTGCAAACCTTCAAAATGAAGGTGCATCCAGATAACAAAGAAAAGGTTCAGGTTCTACAGCACAAGTTCTGGTCCAGGTTGCCAATCGGGTCCATTTATGCAAATGAAGGTTTCAAACTTACTTTGTTCTGATTGGTGGATGCAGCTAAGCTCTAATTGATCAATAGAGTTGAGTTCTCATTGGCTGATACAGCTGAGTCCTGAGGCAGGTGATGTCTGATTGGTTACTTCAGGTGAGCTCTGAAGGTCCCAAAATTAAAAAGGTGCTGGTCTTTTGGGAACTCATAGTGCAGTGTGTGATCTACAGTCAGCAAATAGTCACTTGGCTCTATTTTAAATTTAGGCCTAATTAGTCACTTGGGATTCATCTTGAAGAATTGACTCTGAGGTTCACATTTATTCTCAATTGCAAGAAATACACTCACTTATTACTTTTAGGGAAGAGAACTTTTATTGTAAGAATTCTGTAAGATCAGCACTCTAGGAAGAGGAATTGGTGTAGGATTAAAAAAAGAAAAAAAAAACACCCAAAAAACTTTGGTCAGGTGAAGTGGCTCACACTTGTAATCTTTGCACTTTGGAAGGTCAAGTTAAGAGAATATTGCTTGAGTCTAGGAGTTCAAGACCAGACTAAGCAACATAGCAAGATTTCCTTACTACGGAAGAAAAAAAAATGCTGGGCATGGTGTCAGGTACCTGTAGTCCCAGCTACTTGGGAGGCTGAGGTAGAAGGATTGCCTGAACCCAGGAGGTCGAGGCTGCAGTGAGCCCTGATTGTGCTACTGCACTACAGCTTGGGTGACAGAATGAGACCTCAACTCAAAACAAAGACCTCCCCCCAAAAAACCCCCAAATCTTTATTCATATCTATATATATGAGACACATTTTTTAATATATATATATTTGTTATATATCATAAAGAATGACTATAAGACTGCAATGGAATTAATACATAAAATACTTTTAAAATCCATGGGCTCGTGATGACATTAAAAAATAAAACAGAAAAAAACCTCATTGGTCACTATTGAAAGTTACTAGGGCATCAATTCATTCTTCTGAAAACAATACAATTATAAATTTTAAAATATCAACATTTATTTTGTCTTTTTTGTATGCACTGTATTTGAAGTTAACAAAATGTTAATGAAAAATATTAATGAGGGAATTTTCCTTATAGAAGAACTTCAGCTATAAAGCAGAAGGACTTATAAAATCATAAATAAATGGGGCAACCCCTTTGGGTCCCCTCCCACTGTGGGAGCTTTTCTGTCCTCTCAATAAATCCTGCTTTAAAAAAAATCGTAAATAAATGGATCTAGGCCATGTTCATCAAAGGTGCTAACACCATTGAGTGAAAGGCAGGTGTAGAACTTTTTGACAGATGGATCAGGCTGACACCAGAAGCCACTGGTAAATCAATCTCAGCTTCACTCAAAGTATAAGAGGTTCAGTATATTATTCTCTCTACTCTTGAGATATTCAAAAAATGTCATAACAAGACATTAAAAGGCAAATATATATATACACACAAAATTTTTGATTTTTTAAATTATAAATAGAATTATATTCTATATACTGTTTTGTATTTTACTTTTATCCAGTGAATTGATTTTTGTGGATTCAGTATAGCTTGACTTACTGGCTTCTGGACTTTCATATGGGGCAGCTTTACTGAAGATTTTTACTTCTCAAGACTGGCTGTAAGTATAAGGAGGTCAAAAGATCAGGGTCAGACAAGCACAACTCTTCCTAGACAGGCTTGCGAAGTCCACTCTGGCAAGAACCTCTTGAAAAAGGAACCTTTATGTGAGCAGTGTCAGGAAAATGAAAAGTATTTGAAGCTGTTTTCCTGAGAGCAGGAAGAGCTTCACAGATTGTTCATGGTGCTATTTAGTGCCTGGAACCTTGGGAGCAGCTGGGGGAGGGGCAGAGGGAGGGGGAAGGGGGAGTTGCTTCCTGACCTTGGGCCTAAGGCCACTTATCAGTATCTATAGCTGTTTCAGCAGCCAATCAGGTTATACCCTTCTCCTGGATTTCATGTCCAACCTCATCAGGAGCTCATCCCAGAGTGTCTGAATCTTTAGGTGTGATATCCCGAATATATGATATACATGCGGTCAAACATGCTGGAGTCCAGCTCCAGGAGAGAGTCAGGGCTTGAGACGGTGGAATCGGGGAGCGGCGAAAAGAAAAGACGAAAACGACAGGAATCCTCTTCCTGGGGAGAGCTCAAGACTCTGCCAATTTTTATTTATTTTTCATAAGCTTATATAGGTTTTCATCCTTACCCTATAAAGCTAAACCTTAACCCTAAGTCTTATTTAATTTACTTACTACTATATATTTATTTCTACTAATCTTATTTCTATCCTTGTATCCCTATATTTTCTTAACTATCACTTATACTATTATGTATCTCTTATTAGTTTATCTTATCTTACTATCTTATTATTAATATTCTAAATTCTATCTTCATTAAACTACTTATTTAATCCTAAAATATCTTAACCTAGTTTTCATCTCAAACGGTTGTTTTCCACCAGCTCTCAGCTGGGGTCTGATGTTCATGAGGAAGTGGTCGATTCGTTTTTCCCAGACTCCTGCTGTTACTGAAAAACATCTTTACCCTAAGGGGCACCCTTTTTGCTGCAATCTCACCTCCATTATGCCTATGTATAATTTTTGCTGTCAAATGCCATCATCCATTTGCGCATCTATTATCTCAATTAAAGAGGGAACATTCTCAAGCCTATGCACGCAATCCTTCAAAATTAGGGAAGGTCCGTCAACAGGATCCATGGGGCTTTGCCTCTGTCATGGCCGCATTTTACTGGGGCCTTGCTCCTAGCCGGCGTTTTTCCTGTTTTCAGGTCCCTTTTACCTTACGTTTACTAGTGATTGTGGCTTGGAGCAGTCAAACACAAAAAAGTGAGGCAGTAGGTGGAAAAAGAAAGAGACAGCACCATTGGGAGAAGTTCTGAGGGGTAGATGGTAAGCAGCCTGGTATATGTGGGAAAGAACGTGCACCTGGGAGATACACCTGGGCTTGAATGGTGGTTCTCATATTAGCTGTTCGTCTGTGGGCAAAACGTTTCATCACTGTGCTTCTGTTTTACTCCTCCGTAAAATCCTGACAATATGCTAGCTTCCTGTGGCTGTGATAGAACTCCAAGCCACTGTGTGAGCAAAGCCATGGCATTGTCTGGCACACGCTGGTCTCCATGTCTCTCTTCTGAGAGCAGGGCCGTTGCTAGTATCAGAAACCTTACTGCAGAGATTGGAGTCTGAATCAAGGATTATGGTTTGGTCACTGAGAGGCTATATGGACTGAAAGCTGGTTTCTGAAAGAGGCTGGGTCCAGGGTGATCTATCAGAGGTGAGGATACGGCTTCAGGGAAATGGTATTTCCCACTCTCTTCTGTAACTGTTGGATCAGTGTGACTATCTTAGCCTGGAAGCCCCAGGAAGACAGATGCCTCTATGTTTCTTGCTCATTGTGATGTCCTATAGTACCTCACATGCCACAGGGTCTCAAGAAATACCTGTTACATGAGCAAACTGGTGTTCGTGGAAGAAATTCTAGCAAATACAGAAGAAAAAATCATTTCTACCTTATCATTCATAACTAACATGAGTTTTTAACCCTTTCAGTCCGTTATGTATGTAAAAGTATAATATACACTTATCTTTTTTTAAGAGACCAGGTCTTGCTCTGGCATGATTATAACTCACTGCAGCCTCAAACTCTAAGGCTCAAGCAATCCTCCCACCTCAGCCTCCTGAGTAGCTGTGATTACAGGTGCACATCATCACACATGGCTAATTTTTATTTTTTGTAGAGATGGGGTTTCACTGTTGCCCAAGCTGGTCTTGAACTCCTGGGATCAAGTGATTCCCCTGACTCAGTCTCCCCAAGTGCTGGTATTACAGGCATGAGCCACCAGTTTATCATTTATAAAATTAAGGTCATATTGTTTTATAATGTGTTTCTATGAAAATACATTATGAACATGTTTCCAAATTATATGTACTTTTCTATAACATCATTTTAATGGCTGTGAGGTATTTTTGTGTCTACATAATAAGCTTTTAAAATAATAACCTAGTTCCTTATCATTAGACATTTAGGTAGTTTGTGCAATATTTTGCTGATACAAGCAGTATAGCTAAATCCTTGACCAAATAACTGATTAGATTCTCCATCTTGATCCCTATTTTTTTAATTGTTTGTTTTGAGATAATTGTAGATTCAAATGCAGTTGCAAGAAATATTACAGAGAGCTCTCTCATACCTTTCACCCAGTTTCCCCCAATGGTAAGGTAACATCTTGCATACCTGCAGAACAAGATCATAATCAGGAAGTTGATGTTGATACAGCTCTTCAATACTGCTTTAAGTTTTTTAGTTTGCCTTGGCCAAACGGATGTTTTAGACACACTGTTGGGAAGCCCTAGTTTTTCATTTTCAAGCATGCTTCTTCTTTTATCTGCCCCCCTCTCCTGTCTTTCCACTTTCTCAAACTAGCCCTGTCCTAGTAGTTAGCTGGCCCTTGTGGCAGTAATTTAGCTGCCTTTGCAGATGCATGAATTATAGAATCTCAGAATTCTTAAGCACTCATGTTCTCCAGGGCCTCTGTGAAATAAGTTCACACTGTTTCTTCTACCATAAAATTGTAGCCGTCTGTTGGTTTTTACTCTTTAATGCCAATGTGGATAACGCCCAAGGTATCAGAACCCTCAGGCGTAATAGAGTCTGCTAGTGATCAGATTCACTAACTAGAGCTGGGAGCCAGTCTGTAAAGTTACATTTCCTTTGTCCTTACTTCAAATTCTGTGTAGCCACATTTTATGAATACATGAAAGGGTGTCTATGAAATAATAATAGCATTTTACCTTATGATCAAATAAATGCAAATACTTCAAGTAAAAATATCAAGACTTGGGTAATTTCAAAGCTAAAATGGCGGCTTGAGTGAGTAGCTGTGCTCACCTTTTGCTTCATGGCAGCTCCACTTCAACACTGTGAAAGGACAGACCCACCAGGGTTTGTCAGAACAGGAACTTCTGCAAATGGTGCTGGTTACTATTGTGTCCTTGTCTGAACATTCACTGCTAGGGTAGTTGGGTTCTTTCTGTAATCAGAAAACAAGTGGCGTACATATGTTTGTTAGCGAGTGGCACTGGTTCTGATAGTAGTTCTGACAATATATGTGAAAACCAATAATAGACAGGAAGGTAGATATGATAAAACACTACGGAGACAAATACATGCTATAATATGCTGTGCTGTTGATTTCGGAGAAAGCATTTTTATGAAATATTATAGATAATGCCAAGGAAATAAAAGACTACATTAAAGCAAAATATGCTCTGATGGTTATAGATTTATATGCCAGCATGTTCATACTTTATATATTTATTCCAGTGTGAAAATTAGGCATGAATTATGCAAGTTTTGATTTATGCAAGGTCTTCATTAATTTATCCCTTACATAAATGCATCCCTCTAATACTGGATTTATTTTATATTTTGTCCATGATTCAAGTGGTATGTACATTTAAGATAGGAGTTTGAAGCTTATTAGTCCTCATGGAATCACATTAAAAAAATTGCAATTTATAAATGAGATTTTTAAGTTAGTTGCTTGAAATTTAAGAATACATTTCTCAAAGAGGCAGTCCTTACATAGGACTTATTTATTGATTACTTACTATATATGTGCCAGTGCTTTACATATTAGTTTTGTTTTAATTTGGTCCCTACAGCCACTTTGGGGCTATTGCTACTCTGAATGTGTATAAGAGACTTCCAAGAATCAGAGAGGTTAGGTTCAAGGCCGTACCTGGAAAGTGGCAGAGCCAGGATTCAGAGATCCGTCTGACTTCAAAGCCCATGGTTTGCCTGGAAGCCCATGGACTCCTGGAAAGTCAATAGATGGGACACCGATTCAGTACCCCCCAAATTATAAGCAAAACTTTGTTGGTCTGTGTATTCACTTTTCTGGGCAGAAGGCCTAGGGCTTTCATTAGACATGCAAGGGCTTGTGGACCCTCACTCCATCCCTTTCAGTGTTGTGCACCCCAGAGCCACATCAAAGTCCCTCCTAAGTGACCCACAGAGCGTTTCTTAACCCTAACCACATATCAACCTTTGCAGATGGCATTGATGTCTATGGAAAAGTATGTCACAGCACGCACCCATTCCATAAACAGGGTTTCTCTCTGCCCAACACTTTCTCTTGATACATGGGGTAAAATCCATTATCTGCAGGAGAAAAATCATGATGACTGTCACAAGAGTTTAGCTTCCTGAGTTTCTTAGGGGACTTAGACCTGTCCCCAGCATAGTGCTGGCATCCATTCGAATGCACAAAATACTCAAAAAGTCCATTCATTTTCTATTGGCCTTCCTTTGTTTCTCTCTTGTGGCATTTCTCACACATGGTGTTGTCTGCAAACAATTGTGTTCCCTTCAAACTGGTGCACTGTTGGTTTGCCTTTGGATCCCCCAGAATGCCCAGGGTCATGTGTGACAGGGACAAAAACACTTAAGTATCACATTCTTGGAGGCCTTTCTCTGGAGGTCCTGTCTCCAAAGGGATCTCTTTGCCAGCAGCTGTCAGTTCCTGGGCCTTGAGGTGTGGGTGTGGTCCTGGATAAAAGGTGTAGAATGGAAATAGTGGACTGGCAGGTCAACTCAACTACCTGGGAGTGAGGGGGAGAAAGCAGCCAAGAGGGCTGGAAGAAAGGGAGTTGGGAGAAGAAATGCAACGAGTCTGACTCCGCGGAGGCTGGAGTTATAAAAGGAGATGGAGGGGGCGCCTTCACTGGGGGGTTTTGGGGAAAGAGACAGCAAAGGTTGTGGAAGATTGTTCTGTGAGTCTCATGCACCCTCCCTATCCTCACCCCAGTTCCCCTATCCAGCTTCCAGAATTATGTTGCCCTTCAAGGCTTTGGGACCAGGCTTCCTTGTTCTATGTAATATGTGACCAGGCTCATCTTGACCGGGGCCATGCAGATCTAAGTTAATGAATTACACATCTCTTTTAAGAGCCTAGGAATAATTACATGGTAGAACTATTGGGCATTATAGACTCTAAATCCATCAACAAAGATCTGAGTACTACATGCACTTACTCACACATAGATCCTGAACATTTATCATAATACTATACAAAAGGGATTGGTAGTAGTGGGACACTGCCAGGGGAAAGGGGGCACATAACATCAATAAGGGTACCCAAACTTTACTTGCACAATGACCACTTATGTGCCTAATCCTGAATTGTACTCCACATCTTTAAAATAAAATTATAATAAAAAAAAACCATTGAGAAAATTGATCAGGTTGAGTTTTAGTAAATATGTTTGCATTTTTTTCAAATTAAAATATTTTAATGGTTTGGTGTGGTGGCTTATGTCTGTAATCTCAGCACTTTGAGAGGTCCAGGTAGGAAAATTGCTTTGGGCCAGGAGTTCAAGACCAGGCTAAGCAACATAGTAAGCCCTTGTCTCTACAAAAAATAGAAAAATTAGCTGGGTGTGATGGCGCCTGCCTGTAGTCCCAGCTACTCAAGAGGCTGAGACAGGAGAACTGCTTGAGCCCATGTACATACAGAATGCCACTTGGTAAGAAATTCTACACCCCAGGATGTGGACAGACCCTGCCAAGGTTGGAAGACCCTGCCCAGGTACTGATATACAGCCAGCATCAACACTGAGACGGATCTGTTTTTATTGCCGATGTTCCTGATGCTCTATTTGATACAGCCTTGGGGAGCTTAGCAAAGAAAAGCATGACTAAGACGCTTTGACGAAGAGGACACTGTCAAACACAGAAAGGGAGGAAGAAAAAGCAGCCACAAGAACATCTGTAGTAAGGCATGCTCACGCCACTGCACTTCAACCTGGGCAACAGATTGAGACCCCGACTCCAAAGAAGCCAACCAAACAAAAAATTTAATTCCAGAAGACAGTATTTTTATAAAATGATGAAGTATATTAAATAAAAAAGACAAACTTCCCCTTGCTTCATCTTCCCTGTTTTTTTTCCTGTGGGGTAAGCCCTGTTAATCGTTTGAATCTACATACCACATCTCTTCCTACATCATTTGTCTTTCTGTGGTCAAAGCCCCACAGAATTTGGAGAAGGAAAAAAAAAAATCTCTTCTTGAGGAATATGAAGTCTGAATAGTGACAGCTATAGAATTTTTTCACCCAGTTTGACCAGAAAAAGTAATTGCTTCTTCTGTCACACTCCTGAGACCACTCATCGCCCTTGCAGGAAACCATCTTCGTGAGTGGAGGCAGAGTTCAGAGACATGAACTCAGAGCTGCCCACGAGGAAATCCCTTAAGTCTCTGTTGCTCTCTCCTGACCACACAGAAATTGCCTTTTCCTGTTGCCATTCATTTGGTTAAGCTACAGCTGCTCTGGCAGCTGTTTTTTTCTTCTTTCCTTTCTGTGTTTGACAGTGTTCTCTCCATCAAAATGTCTTAGCCACGCTCTTCTTTGCTAAGCTCCCCAAGGCAGTGTCAAATAGAGCACCAGGAACATCTGAAATAAAAACAGCATCTGTCTCGGTGTTGTTGCTGGCTGTACATCAGTGTCTGGGTGGGCTCTTCCAACTTTGGCAGGGGCTGTCCACACCCTGGGGTGTAGGATTCCTTACCAAGTGGCACTCTGTGTGTATGTTGCTAGCATGGTCCCTGTGGCCTTTCTGGAAGCACACATTTGACCTGTCGGGATCTTGTCTTGTTTTGACTCACCACTCGCATCCTGGTGTGGTCTGACTTTGTGTTCTTGCCATAGGTTCTTGAACCGGCTACATCCTCATGGAGAGCTCTTATTCTTCCCTCTCTGTCCTCTGCTCTTTTTACCTGCATTACTCTTTCTGATCCTTCAAGTCCCAGTACCATGTAATTTCAGGACCCCACATCATGTCAGGCTGCTTTCCCGTGCCCCCCCCCCCCCCCCCCCACTATCCTTGGCTGACATCACCCAAATGATAAGCCTTCTCTGGAAATACCCATCCTCTCAGTGATTGACTTTCTCTTGGCACTGGACCCTTGCCATTTCAGTAATAATTCCATTGGTTCATGAAACCAGTTCAGTCACATGGCTAAGCCCAAAATCAGTGGGACATGAATATCTTCTGATCAATCAAAAGCATCAAAATCAGTCTAAGCACTTAGTTTTGTTTAAAGTGCCTTCATGTATACCAGCTCATTCTATCTCCCTGAACTCTTATGATGAAGGCAGAATAATTTCTTTAAATTTTTTTTTTGCATTTTTGGAAAAGGAAAGAAGGGCTCCGAGGGCTTGGATGAGTTTCTTGACAGCAGATGGCTGGTTTCTGGCAGGACTGTGACCATAACGAAGGTCTTTTCTACTCTGGCCAACGTTTTTCCTAGGCGCTAGGATTTCCCAGATGTAACTGATTTATGGTAATAGTGCATTACAGCTCTCTATTTAAGCATTTTGAAAGCCATGTAAGTATTTTAAGCCATTCTGAACTATTTCATTTCCCTGAATGCCTGCTCCCTCCTCTCTGGCCTTTGAGTGATTGTCCACAGTGGGTTTCCCTGACCCCTCCTGACCCACAATGTCTTGTACCCCAATAACCCTTACTTATGTTCAACTTTCAGATTTAGTCTAGACTTTCACTCCTTCAGGAAGCTTTTCTTGACTTATGTTCTTTTTATTTTTCCTTATCATGTCTGCATTTCTCTCAAATGTAGCAGTAAACCCCCTAGTCATTGTTACCTGTCTTCCCACTGGATGCGAGCTCTCTGGAGGTGAAGCTATGCCCCCTTGTCTCCACCATGCTACCCAGCCCCCTAGCACATAGTAGGCACATACCAAATGTTAGTTTACTGAATGACTGATTCGTGCTTTCTGTTTATGGCCCATAAGCCACAAATACTATCATTGATCTGTGACACCTTGCTCTAATGCTGTTATCTCAGTGTTTTATTTACCATGCATAATCTGGCTTTGTTTTCCCCAGGAACATCATAAAACCTGGATAATTTTTTATTTTTATTTTAAAGATGAGGGGTACAATTCAGGGTTAGGTATGCAAATGCTGATTATGCAGGTACCTTTGCTGATAAGGTGTGCCCTTCCTTCCCCTAGCAGTTTCTCTCAACTGCCAATCCCCCCAAGTAGTTTCCCACTACTGACAATCCCTTTCTTATAGTATTATGATTGTTCAAGGTCCGCTTATGAGTGAGAACATATGGTACTCTGTTCTTTGTTTCTGTGATAGATCACTGAGTATGATGGACTCTAAATCCATCCAAGTTGCTGCAAAATCTATGTTTGTCCTTCTTTATGGCTGCATAATATTCCATTGTGTATATGTACCATATTTTCAAAATCCAGTCCAACTTCAAAAAACGTGGATAATTCTTAAGAGCTAATGAGGGCCGGGCTTGGTGGCTCATCCTGTAATCGCAGCACTTTGGGAGGCCAAGGCAAGTGGATTGCCTGAGCCCGTGGATTCGAGACTAGCCTGGGCAACTTGGTGAGATCTTGTCTCTACAATAAATCAAAAATTAGCTGGGCATGGTAGTGTGCACCTGTAGTTCTGGCTACTTGAATGGCTGAGGCAGAAGGATCGCCGGAACCCAGCAGGTTGATGCTGGGGTGGCCATGAGTGTGCTACTGCACTCCAGTCTGGGTGACAGAGTGAGACTCCAACTAAAAAAAAAAAAAAGACAAAGAATAATAGCATGTTTAGTGCTGGGTATGACATAAAATTTTAGCTAACCAAATCCCATTATATTTTGGCAAGGTCTACAGCCTTAGTCTGGATTATGAAAGCCCTTGAAGCCCATATTCAGAAATTTGGATTCTAATCTGAGGGTGTCTTAGTCTGTTTGCATTGCTACAAGTAACACCCGAGGATGGATAATTTATAAGTAAATGAGATTTATTTGGCTCATGGTTCTGCAGGCTATACAAGAAGTATGACACTGACATCCACTTCTGATGAGGGCTTCAGGAAGCTTCCACTTATGGTGGAAGGTGGAGGGGAGCAGCTGTCACATGATTAGAGTGTAAGAAACGAACTCACCTGTCCAAAATCAAAGGATGGACACAGAGATGTGGAGAGCAGCAGAAGTGAGATGTTAATGACACTCTTGCAAGATTGGGTGTCTGGCGGGCTGCCACACCCCAGTGTTATAGCTAGCATATTTGTAACCTAGAATGCAAGTTCCTCTCTTGTTTTCCCAAAGGCTGGGCATTTCAGAGGTTACAACATTTTCCTGGATGTCGCCTACATGGCACACATCAATTGGGTCACATAATTAGTTAATTTACATGTCCTATATGCTGATTGGTTTATAGGGGTGCCATAAAATTCCTTCATTTACATGTCCTATTTGCTGATTGGTTTAGAGTTGCTTCCAAATCCCTTCATTTACATGTCCTATTTGCTGATTGGCTTACAAGATTTCATTTTGATTGGTTCCTTCCGAAATTTGAACATAAAAGTCTGCCAAAGCGGAAAAAGAGAACAAAGAAGCAGGAAGTGACTCAGCAAAGGCATTTAAACATGGCTCAGGGTTCATGAATAGAATGAAAATAAATCATTCTATTTCTTATAAGAGGAAGGAATCAAGAGAAAGAGAAGGGAGGTGCCAGGCTCTTTCTCACAGGAACGAATAGAGGGGTAACTCATTACTGCGAAAATGGCACTGATGCCATGTGGGGGTGCCGTGCAAAACCTTGGATTCTTTGGCTCATTTCTAAAATGAGTTTTAGAGCAGCCAGCAATGTTTTCAAAGTTTATTAGAGAAGGGAGGAAAGAAAGGGTGACTTGCCAGAGCTGGCATGGGTGAAAGAAACGGCATTTTTGCTCTTTACAACAGACCTGACATACCTTTACAATGATTGATAAGCTAAAGAGGGTGGAGCCCTGGTAACTGCCACTCTGGAGATGGATATCTCTGGAGAGAAGGTGAGGAGTGAGACCACATTGTCTATTGCAGGAGATCTGCTAGACATTTCCAATTAACAAGTTCCTGAGCTAAAAGGTGGTCTTATTATCATTTCTATGACTTTGGTCAGTTAAGGAGGTGGTATTCGGCCTTCTACCTTCAACAAGGAACCTGAAAGTTTCTTAGAGATTATTATGCTAACCCATGAATTGAAAGGTTGAGTTGTACTAATCTTACATCGGATGGAATTTTCTTTTGATTTGCCAAGGGGTTGGGTAGGCTGCCAGCTTGGCTTGCAGTAAAATGTAATTTTTAATTCTAAAACCTACCTCTAGGAAATTTATCTATTTTTTTTGTTGTTGTTGTTTGTTTGTTTGTTTGTTTTGAGTTGGAATCTCACTCTGTTGCCCAGACTGGAGTGCAGTGGCTGCTCCCAGTCACTGCAGCCTTGATCTGCTGGGCTCCGGTGATCCTTCCACCTCAGCCTTCCAAGTAGCTGGAACTACAGGCACGCACTACCATGCCCGGCTAATTTTTGATTTATTGTAGAGATGAGGTCTCACCAAGTTGCGAGGTGGGTCTCAAACCCGCAGGCTCAGGCATCCACTCGCCTCAGCCTCCTGAAGTATGGATTACAGGCTGAGCCACTGAGCCCGGCGGAAATTTATCTATTATGTCTAACCTGTGCTAGTTACCCTGCCTCAGCACCATGCCCCTGATGCTGGGTGGGGAGTGGGTATTGCTTTATGGGTTCTTTGAATTTGCCACAGAAAGAATTTCAGAGTGAGTACAAAGTATAGTTTAGGAAAGAATTTATTAGAAGGAAAAGGGTCACACTCAAGGAAAAGTGTGGGTGCCTTAAGAAAAAGGTCACACACTTGCCTTTGACAAGACGTTTTATATAATTTTACAGGCTGGGCAAGGTGGCTCACTCTATAATCCCAGCACTTTGGGAGGCCGAGGTGAAAGGATTGCCTGAGTCCACGGGTTCAAGATCAGCCTGGGCAACTTGGTGAGACTTCATCTCTACAATAAATAAAAACATTAGCTGGGCGTGGTGACGCATACCTGTAGTTCCAGCTACTTGGAAGACTGAGGCAGAAAGACCATCTGAGCCCAGCAGAGCAAGGCTGCGGTGGCCATGAGTACGCCACTGTACTCCAGCCTGGGTGACAGAGTGAGACTCGGACTAAAAAAAATTTTTTTTTACAATGATGATTAAGAAAACCATGAGCTAAAGATGGAGGTTGTCTGGTTATGAGTTTTGATTATCATCTCTCAACATTTGAAGGTTACGAGTTTTGATTATCATCTCTCAACCTTTGAAGGTCAAATACCTTCTAAATAACGAAAGGTACTGTCTACTAAATTTAGGCTTTTCGTAGAAAATCATGTCTGTGTTTTTGATAATTCCCTATTGTTTCTGCGATTTACTGCACTGATAGTTCCACATTCCAACCTGAAATGTGGTCAGGTCTGATATGCCTGGTTGGTCAGGCAAAGGATATATGTGAATGAGAAACATGTCTGAACGCTTGCCCTATTTTAATTCAGATCTACCTAACTATACCTGCCTAACTCCTTCTAAACTGTGTTATCTATGCTTGCCTCACCCCTGTGACCCAAATACCTCCCACTTGGCCTCACCTCTAACACTGGTGGTCAAATTTCAATGAGATTTGGAGGAGTCAAATACCCAAACTATATCAGAGGGTGAGAGGGAGTTACTATGGTTTTACAAAGGTACTCCCGATAGATCTAAATGGATGAGCAAGGTGAATGAGAGGCATCCATGAGAAGGTGGTGTCTTGTCAGGAAATTCTGGTGGCTTAGATCCAGGTAGTTATGATGAGAAAGGGAAGATAATAGATTCAAGAGACAATGAAACACACTTATGAGAACCTGGTGACTCTTTGAATAGGGATGTGAAGCCCCTGCTTGCCTGAGGCATTTTGGATTCTATGAAATGATAAGTTGAGAAACCTAGTTTAGAAATCTGTGATCCAAGAAAACTCTCATAATGCAAACGGAATGGCCTCACTGGACAAGTTATTTAATCTCTCTGACTTTCATAGTGCACGATGAGGAAATGGAAACTCCCCTCCAAATCACTAAACTGATTTTCTTTTCTTTTCGTTGCCAAATTCCTAACTTTTAATGTGATTTACTCTCCAACCTGACTTTGGTAGACAAAGAAGGAAAAATCCGAAGTATTTTATGACCCTTTAAAGCTGTCCTTTGGGGACTCTGGCATCTTTTAAAACAATTACTTGTTCTGTTTGATGTCTACTACCACCAACCATAAAACTTCATCTACATATGAGAAAGCTTTGCTCCCTTATCTTCCTCAAGCTGCCTATTTTCTTTACTGCTTTCACAATTCCTTAGACTACTATGCTAACTAGTTTCAGTCAGAAAAATCTTAGATCCACCTTATAGCCTGCCTGCCCCTGCTTGGAAGTATCCTGCCTCCCTGAAATGAACCAGTGTAAACCTCACATGTGCTAATTTATAGTTTCTTGTAACTTCTGTCCTTCTAAATTGTATACAAGGGGAACCCTCCCCAAAAAACCCCTAGAATTGTTTATTGGAGAGGGGGCCCTTTGTAGTACAGGCTTCCCCAACTAGTTAAGTGTTCAAGGAATCCATTGACATCAGTGTACTGGCAGTGTTGTTGTGAGAGGCTGCATTCAGCTTCAGTGAATTTTTTTTTTGGAGATTCTTTCAACACATTTGCCCATTTCATAATAGATGATTTATGAGCACACCTGCCCACACCACACTGAGTGTTCAGCAGTTTTTGATCTAAAACAGCATGACTCCTGTGCCCTATCCTCTCTATTCACCCAATCTCACCCTGAGTGACTTCCTTTTAATTTCCCTGGATGAAGAGAGTCCTCAAAGGGAAATGTTTAGCCAATATGGAAGAGATGAAACAAAAAAGTCATCAATATTTTCAACTTCAAAAACTGCTTTGGGCAGTGGAAAAAGCATCTCGATGGGTGTGTTGCATCAAATGGAGAGTACTTTGAAGGTAACTGAAGTTTAAACATGTAAGAATACATACACACTTTTTATAAATAAATTCCAGTTTTGGGGGGGAGTACCCCCTTCATATAACCAAGCCACCATTTGACCATGGTGAGCACACATTCTCAGGACCTCCTGGGGATGTACACCACAGGTCTAGCTCCTCAAGTTGGCCAGAATAAACCATCCTAAAATATTTGCAGAGTTTGGCATCTTTTCCTCAACAATAAATATGTAAATAAGATCAATGGGTAGTAGCCACATCGAATATTCTGGAATGTCTCCCACTCTGCTCTGTATGTGCACACGCACGCACACACACATACACACATGTCTTCTTTGTATCCTTTGTGTGTCTGTAGTTCCAGCAACTTGGAAGACTGAGGTGGAAGAATCACCTAAGCCCAGAAGGTCGAGGCTGCAGTGACTATGAGGGTGCCACTGCACTTCAGCCTGGGCAAAAAAAGTGAGACTCCAACTCAAAAAATAAAATAAAATAAAATTTAAAAAATGAAATAAAATCTACACATTCTTCATGGATCAACTCTACATCTTTCCTGACTGCTCACAACTGAAATGTTGCTACCTCAGTGACTGTGGCATTATTATCTGTACATTGCATGTATGGAATCATTTTTTTGTTTCATTTTCCTTTGTCTTCAGGAGCACAGAGGTGACCATATTCCACACCCAGAATTATTGGTCCAAGTGAGACCACTCTCGTGCCATCTCCTTTTCTATTCCTCTACCTTCCCATGCCCTTGTCCCCACCTGTTTAGGCAACGATTCCAGTGTGTTTAGTTTTGTATCTTTTTGTTCATATGTATTCTTGCAAAACGTCTATTGTTCTGTGAACATGTAGTGTTAATTTTCATAAATAGAACTGTGCTCTATGCCTCATCCTGCTTCCTTCCTTTCCTTTGGGACTGCATTGTAAAGTTCTTTTTGTTGCCATGGTGTGCATCTAATCCGTTGCATTTGACAGCTGCTTACTATTTCATGCTGGGCATCCCTTAGGTGTCATCTATTCGTTTTTCTAATGGCAGACACCAGGTTGGTTCCAACTCCCCCTTTCCCAAAGGATGCTGCAATGAACATCTTTAAGCAGGTCCTCTTATGGCAGTGGTTCTCAGCTGGGGATGATTTTGTACTCCCAGGCACAGGTGGCAATGTCTAGAGACATGTTTGGTTGCTATGGCTGGGGGAGGTGCTCCTAGCATCTAGTGGGTAGAGTCCTGGGATGCTGTGGACCATCCTGCATTGCACAGGACAGTCTTCTCACAACAAAGACTTATTTGGTCCCAAATGTCAATAGTGGTGAGGTTGAGAAGCTGCCTTATGGCCACATGTGAAGATTTCATGGAAAAGTTTCCCAGAAGCAGGCTTGCTGGGTCATAATACATATGCCTTCTTGATCTGAAGATGCGATAGCAGTCTCTGACCAGTATAGCTGCATCCCATCCCTGCCCTCTGCTACCACCACAGTTACAAGCCTTCCCCTCCCCACATCCCGCCAACACTTGAATTATCCAGTTTTTAATTTTTTTGCCATCTACTATGTATAAAATGAGATTCACTGTTGTTTTAATGTACATTTCTCTGGTTATTAAAGAGTTGACCATAGTATGGCAACTTCTTGGGAAGCCAAAATAACACACAGCTGAATAGCCTGGAGCCTGCTGTTTTGCCTCTTATAGACATTTTGACCAATTACTTGTCTCTTTGAGCATCAGTTTTCTTATGTGTAAAATCTGGAATGAAAATAATAACTTCCCCAGTTATTATTCTCTTATTATCTTATCTTCATAATAAAAAAAGATAATAAAAATCAAGCTTTAACTGGCACCTAGCAAGCACTAAACAAAAGTGCTATTATTATAATGATAATGTGATACCCTTCCTTCTAGTTTATATACCTCCCAGTACTTGGCATATAAAAGTGCTTAATACAGTGTTATTGAGTAAAGAAATAATGTCTAAAGGGAAAAAGGTGGGAGGAAGGAAAAACAGGTACTCTCATAACCTGGCTTACCTTAAAGCTGATGGTTTATTGCTTCTACATATGCTGTAAATCTCCAGGCAGCCAAAATCAAGTCTGTCAGAGACAACTTCATCCCTCTCATTTTCTGATGATAAGCAGACCCAAAGACAAAAGAGCTGTATCTTAAGGGCACTTTCTATTTATTAAATGCTGAGTAAGTTCTAGGCATTTCACATACAAATATGTCATTCAATCCTCATGATTGCCCTCTAGGGAGATATTTTTATCTGTGTTTCACTGTAACATGCCCAAGCCACTTCACCTGGTAAGTAGGGAGGGACTTGACCTTGGGACATTCTGACTTCACTCCCACTGACCTCAAATTCAGGCCAGCTCTCAGAGAATATGTAATTAATTTGGATATGCCAGGTATTGCATCACAGAGAACATGGCCAGTGGAGTCCAATATCTTGAATTCTTTCATTTACAAATTTGTCAGATATGTCTGCATGCAAGGGGGCAGAGCTCCTGGGAAACTTGTTCTCTGAAGCAGGTGTATGAGAATCTGTGCATGTTGTGATATGAACTTCTCTAGTCTCTATGCAAAGACAACACAACAACAACATGGTATATTTTGGAGGCAATGCTCTAATTCTGCTGTGGTTTTGTGCTGCTATGCAAATGATCCCTGAGCTTGGTCTTGAATCATGTCAGATTCAATGCAAATGTCATGAACACTTCAGAAATAGATATGCATATTGTACATGGTTTGTATTCCCAGTCTTCGACTACTCTTCCTTGCAACTGGGTTTACAAAACACCTTCATAATTCTGGTAGTCTTATGGAAATGCTGTTTGCCTGATCTCCATAAAAATTGACTTCAAGAAAGGTTAATTCTGGGCTATAAAGGGACTAAATCTTTTCCTTAACAAGCTTATTTCTTGCCTAACAAATATAATGAGCTGATTAATAAACATGAGCTCAATTTAGCCCTGCTTCCTGCAACCAGGCAGTTAGAGTTTTACTTGGAGAGTTTCAAAAGAACAAGGAGAGCTTCATTATTGAGTGCTAAGTGGAGTCACCTTCTTTTGTACCTCGTTCTTTGTAACATTCCTTTATTTAAAGGCCAAAAGCTCAGATCTGACATCTGGGAGGCTGAGAACTTGGCAACAATACCAAGTGACAAAAGGGACATTTAATTACTTTCTTGCACCTATCAGTTCCACAAGGAAGACTGGCCCTAGAATAATGACATGTGCACCCTGAAAATGGTGTCTTTGTGTTTCTCTTTGATAGCTATAAAATGCACTGACATGTTTCACTGCAAATTACTTCTTAAACCATTAACCATAACCCTTTAAAGACACGTTTTGATAGAATAAAATGGGAGAGGTTATTTTTGTCTAATGAAAAAAACATTTATAAGTCGATATAAAAATGCAGTTTAAGTGACATAACTTGTCTGCTTCCGCCTGCAACATCGTTAAGGTAGGCTCCTCATTAGAATGGATTTGGCAGTTTTGACTCTGTTGTGATGTGACTTTTGGTGAACTGTAAAGTTAGTTTTAGCACAGGGTTATTTTGAAAGCCCTAGCAGCAGGAAGACTGGAGATATTAGTAATGATGTGATAATGGAAACTTTAGCCACTTCAGAATTGCCAAGGACAGTAGGATTTGAAAGTTGGAGCATTGGATGAAAGTTTCAGGGCTTTATGAGCTTATCAGGGTGGGCTTTGTTTTGGGCTGCCTGAGCACCCAAAGCCAATTGTTTGATGACTGATTTGCAGAGAACAGGGCCACTCTAGTGTTTGCAAAGACTCAGACAAATATATTTCACAGGACCCTTGACTATAGAACCAATTATAATTATAATATATGACAAAATTCATGGGCCCACGTGAGAGAAAGTGATTTATCAATGGAAATTTAAAATACTGGGTAGAGAGGAGATACTGACTTCTGTATTGGTTTGTTGTCCAATCAGTGCTGGGGAAGACCCTGTGTCCAGGCACCATCTCTTTGCGTTCTTTATTGTGAAATGTGCGCCTCCTGGCAAATTTCATCTCTCTCACAATTAGGACAAAGTAGTGGTGCTGTTTTTGTGCACGCTGCTATGACTCTTTGCCATCCTCTGTATGGAAACCATCATCAGTGGAAAGAATAGGGGAGGCGTGTGGGGCGGAGGGAGAGGAGCAGCCCTATGAGAGCAGGACATGACCATTCCTCATCTGTGTAGCATAGATAGACTGTGTCTGTTGTTTGGGGTCGAGTGAGGACATGAATAGGGAGGCTCCATTGGCCTTGAAGAGCAATTGCGTTGAAAGTTTTTGAAGGAAGCTGGGTGTTGCAGCTCATACCTGTAATGCCAGCACCTTGGAAGACCGAGGTGGAAGGATTGCTAGAGACTAGGAGTTTGAGACCAACCTGGGCAACATAGTGGCACCCCATCTCTACAAAACATTTAAAAAATTAGCTGGAAGTGGTGGTGCATGCCTGTAGTCCCAGCTACTTCAGAGGCTGAGTTGGGAGGATTGCTTGAGCTCAGAAGCTTGGGACTAGCTTGGACAACATGGCACGACTCCATCTCTATAAACAGTAAAAAAAATAGCTGAGCATGGTCCATGTCTGTAGTTCTAGCTACTCAGGAGGCTGAGGTAGGAGGAAAATTTGAGCCCAGGAACTGGAGGCTGCAGTGAGCTATGAACATGCCACTGTACTCCAGCCTGGATAACACACCAAGACCTTGTCTCTAAAAAAAAAAAAAAAAAAAAAGAAAAGAGAGTCCTTGAAGGAGATGAACACAGCCACACATGAAGGGCTGCCTGGCCTGTGGTGCAGAGCCTGCAGGGATGGGGCACAGAATGTGTGATCATCACCCTTTGCAGAGGGGGTTGCATGGAGTAGAGGGTCCCTGCCACCACCCACACTGCACTTGGGTGTTTTGACTGGACATGGTATCCTGGTAGAACAAGGCTGGGCAAGGGCTGAAATATGGGCCTAGCCAGCATGGCCCCAGCTCATGGGACTGCTGTGATCCACTATAAATGATACGTCTAACATAAGTGAGAGTGCCCCAAATTGGCATGTAATCATTATCCACCAGTCTATACTCCACTGGCCAGGTCACGCTCTTGGAATCAGAACTTACCCAAGACAACCTGTCCACATTGCTGGAGCAGGGTTCAACCAACAACTCTAGGAGGAGCTGGGGCTACTGGTTGCCCGCCCAATAGTCATTTCTCAATTTCTCAGCCTTCTTTGCACTTAGGGGTAGCCATGTGACCCACTTCTGGCTAATGAAATGTAAGGGGAAGTCAGCAGGTGGTCTCTGGGAAAGATGTTATTCCAGTTAAAGAGAGAGAGAAGCCAGCGAGGAGAGATTTTTCTCTGATCTTGGAACATTGCGTGTGAATTGGTGATGCCAGATGTCACTCTAGTATTTTTTTGCCACCATGAGGGAAAGGTCACAGAATCACAGAGCCTTACACCCAGCACCTCCCTGAGTCCCTGGACCAAATCGTGAAAGCTTTTCTCTGCACAGCATGGGATGAGAGGCATTTAGATGTCTACATTGTTTAAGACATTATTGGCTAGGTATGGCTTCCCAATGCCTACAGCTACTGATACAGATGTTCTACAAAAAGTGGTTAAATAAATTTTGGAAATGTTGAATATTATAATTTCTCTCACAGCATTATGGGACATAAAAAAAAATCAAAGACTTTTGGAAGTCTTGTTAACCTTGGTTTTTCCCAACTCTCTCTGACTCAATGGGAAACCTATTGATATAACAACTTTTTTTTGCTTGTTTGTATAACATCTAATAGAACTCATTTTGGAAAATGTTTAAGGTATCTGACATGCCCAAGTTCTTTGCTGAAGTTAAGAGCTTCTGATTCTACTGACACTCATACTGCCTTTGTAAATTACTACCTTCAGTGCACCCCTCTTCCAAGGACAGGTGCCTTACTACCTCCTAACTCACTGTGCCAGGAAGAACAGGGCTGTACAACTTGGCCCTAACTTTGGGAAGATGTCTCCTGAGGGAATCCTCATGCCCCTGAATGGCCTCCCCAGCTGAAGCAACGACCTCTCACCGCCTCCTCTGCCACCTCTCTGTGCTTCTTTCAGACAAGCAGAAAAATGTGGGAGCCAGAGGCTGTGCTTAAACTGTCGACTCCAGAAGAGCCATCATCTCCCTGGAGCTAGCAGAGACTGGATTCGGGGAGAATGGATGTGCTGTCTCTCCGGGAGCCGGAGTGGAGCAGATGGCCTATTAGAAAGGAGTAGTGTTAGCATCAGCTAAAACAACTATGAAAAAACTGCTCTGGTTAGGACCACTTGCATCTTCCAGGGGGGATGTAGTTGCTTGGGCATGAAACAAACCATTTCCTGTCTTCCATTTTGTTATTCACTGGATTTGTAAGCTGGAAAGTGAAAGCCGATGAGCACTGCTTTATACTTGTATGGCATTCTGTATTTATAAAGTTCTTTTCTTTTTTTTTTTTTTTTTGAGTTGGAGTCTCACTCTGTTGTCCAGACTGGAGT
>NW_007253822.1:196704-206034 GCF_000164805.1 Carlito syrichta | reverse complement strand
GTGCAGTGCCCGCTCCTGGCCACCGCAGCCTCGCCTGCTGGGCTCCGGCGATCCTTCCGCTTCAGCCTTTCAAGTAGCTGGAACTACAGGCACGCGCTACCACACCTGGGTAATTTTTGATTTATTGTAGAGATGAGGTCTCGCTAAGTTGCCCAGGCGGGTCTCGAACCCGCGGGCTCAGGCAATCCACTCACCTCAGCTTCCCAAATGCGTGAGATTACAGGCTGAGCCACCGAGCCTGGCTTATAAAGTTATTTTCATCTGCTTCTTATGGAGAATTCTCATGGCCATTCCCTCACCACAGGGAAGATAAATTAACTTTTCACCTCTTAAACCTACTGAGATTAGTATTTGCATCTTGTGATTTGCTTAGTTTGTAGAGAGAGTACCTTCAGAGGGCTAACCATTTGAATGACTGTAAGATGATGTACACACACCCAGCACAATGAGGCAACACTGAGTACTGGATAGAGACTATAGATTTAGGATGAGACCAGGCTCAGCCTCTTACATGTGATCTTTAGAAGGTGATTTGACTTTTCTGAACCCATGTCTCATCTAAAAAGAGGAGATGACAGTATTTGCCCTGGCCATACCATAGGATTGCTGTGAGGACTCCATTGAGAAGTCTGAGCTCCTTGTCTTGTTTATTTGTCAGCATTGAACTTGCTCCTTGGCATGCAAAAAATAAAAAATAAATCAATAAGTGAATATTGAATGAAAGATTGAATAAATGAGTAATGATTACTCTTTCTCACCACACTTTTAAATCATATATATTAGTTTGTAATTATGGATTTAGCTATTTGGTTTGTTTGCTACATGTTTAATATTTTATTAATATTTTAATTTTTGGTAGATCTACCATTTGATCCAGTAATTCCACTACTAGGTATCTACCCTAAGAAACAGAGGCTGTTATGTTACAAAGATACTTGCACTTGTACGTTCATTGCAGCACAATTCACAATTACAAAGATGTGGAATCAACCTAAATGTCTATCAGCCTATCAGTAGGTATTGAAAATGTAGTATATATACACCCATAAAATGCTACACAGTCATAAAAATGAATGAAATCATGTCCTTTGAAGCAATATGAATGGAGCTGGAGATCATCATCTTACAATGTTTGCTATCTAGGGAATGGGCCACCTGAGACTCAGTCCCCAACTGCTACACAACATGTCCATATAACAAATATGCATGTGTATCCCCTGAATCTAAAGTTTTAAAAAATTAATTTTTGATTATTATTTTTAACATTTTGGTACTATTTAACCATGACATGCCCTACAATAAATAAAAGTAATAATAATAATATTTTTAATTTTAACACAAATTATCTAAAATTTAGATAATGAAAAGAGATGTTAAAATATCTAGATCTTTCATTATGTTTCAGGCAGATGTTTTTCATAATGTAGATCCAGACCAACTGATGCCTTCCTTCCTGTCATATCATAGTCTTTGTTTTGTGCTCACTATCAAGTACATGTAGAAACTTCCCTGAGCTTCAAAAAATAGAGGTGATAACCAAGTGATTTTAAGAAGACACAATACTTTTGGATTTTCTTGGGAAAGAAGGAGTGGCAATATTTCTTTCTGACATGAAGGTAGAACTTGCTGTTTATATATTAAGAAATATTTACTGAGCACTTTCAATGTCAGGCACTGTGCCAGGTGCTTGGAAGGGGATGGTGAACAATATAGACACTCTTGACTCCATAATGA
Organism: Carlito syrichta; assembly: GCF_000164805.1. Classification (NCBI taxonomy): domain Eukaryota; kingdom Metazoa; phylum Chordata; class Mammalia; order Primates; family Tarsiidae; genus Carlito; species Carlito syrichta. The sequence continues at coordinate 204,300 of NW_007253822.1, read as the reverse complement.
GTAGAAACTAGTGAGAGGATAAATATTAAGCAAATATTGGCACAAAGATGTCTATACATATAAATTATAAAAATCAAGAAGGATATTTAAACAGTACTATGAGTAATTATAATGGAAAGAAGATTTATGTTAGGGGACAGGGCTTCTATGAGGGAGTAAAATAAGCGGAGACCTAAGTTGACACCTAAAGAATGAATAGATGTAGCTAGAGGAGAGATCAGAGCATTGCACACAGGAGGAAACTGCAAAGACCCTGAGGTGGCCCAGGGGCATGCAAAACAGAGAAGATGTCTATTGTAGAGGCGCATTTGAAGAGGTAGGCATGACCATGTGATATAGAGCTTTGAAGAGAAAATGAAAGGCTTGAGGTTATATCTTAAGTGCAATGAGAAGTGATTGAATGGTTTACAGCAAGGAGTAAGATTTACATTTTTCAAAGATTGTATTGTTTGTTGTATGTATAATGAAATTGGGGTCAAGTAAGAGTGACTGATTAAGAGGCTATTGCTGTAATTACACAAGGATGATGGTGTTGGGGTAGAGAGGTGAAGGTGAAGAAAATGAAGAAATTGAAAATATGTTTTGCAGGATGTTTCCGAGACTGGTTGAGGAATTGGGCATTTGGGGGTTGGAGGAGGCAGATGGATCATGCTTGAGCAATTGGCTCGGTAGAGAAGCTCTTTGCCTAGAATGGGGATCACTAGTGAAGAAACAGAGTTTCATGGAGATTTAGAAATATGAGCTCAGGATATCCTTTCTTTAATATTGAAAAACATATCAGGATTGTTTTTCTGGTTCAACTTTTCATATTTTCTAAGCAGCTGCAGAATATATTTATTGAAAAGGGAAGTGAAATTTACATTTGTAATCCTTATGTTTTGAGTTTTAAAAACAAACTTGTCATTGGTTGTGTTATGTTTCTTAGTAGCTGCGAAGCAGATCTTGAGACAGATAGGAATATATTAACCATTACACATTCATTCTGTCGAGCAGTGTCAAGGGAAGTGTGGAGAAATCAGCGGCACTTCATCATGAAAGCAAGTCTACTTGGCATTGTATGACAAAGATGTTGGTTAGATTTCCCAGACTGCAAGAGATAAAGAGCAATTAGAATGGAAATCTCCATTTCCCCCTCCTGAGTGTAAGGGAAATCATTAAGAGTCATTCATATTAGACATTTTTCCACAGTGGGAGGAAAGGTTGAAGGCAGATTAAGTGTTCAAACTTGCCAGTGTTACTTGAGGTCTCTGTTGAGATTTCACCCAAATCTTTTCATACTTGGCAGCATTAGGCAAATGCCAATGGGCCCCATTTATATAAGAAATATGGTACTTATTTCTTAGCCTCCAAAGGAGCTATGAGACACTTTCAAGTCCCACTCAAGTGTTTATCTTGGCACAGAATGGTTTATTTGCATTCCTAGGCCTATAACCCAATGCTTATTTACTTGGGAGGGATTAAATACATATTGTTATGTTTCACAGAAAATATTTTACTTGAACAAAAATCATATAATTCTATTTCTAGTTGGTATTAAGTGATGGATTAAGGGCTATATAAAAGAGAATCATTTAGCTTAATTTATTTGCTCTAATTGATAATCTAATCTATATCATATGACATCAAAACACATTGTTAGTCTTACACTAAAATGTCAAAATTGAATAACAATCACCAGCTATTCCACTATCAACATATTTTAGATCACTTAACAAGTATATTCCAAATTTCCTGTGTATGGGTTGTTTGTCAAAACACATGGGTCAAAAATATCAACCTTAAAATCTGCTATTCACCTAGTATTTAGGAAATGTAAAAGCTAAATCACTGCTAAAAAATATTCCATTAACTTCATATCTAGTAGGAAGATGTTGAGAATGTCATGCACATTTAAAATATCTTAAATTATTTAACATATTGATAATCCACCTGCTTAAGTAAAAAAAAAAAAGCGTTTCCTACTTCCTTGGCTATAGCAAATTAAGATTCATTTTCTATATCAAAACTTGATAATCACAAAATATGGTGAATATACGTAATACATTTTCTTATGAAGAAAATATTGAGTCCTTCCTGGTCAATTGATTATCTTTGAAATCCTCCTCCATGGAATTTAGAAATTTCAGGCATCTAAAAGACCACTTAAGAAATAGTAAGGTTAGGACAGAGGGGAAGACAGTGTAGTTGTAGGATATAGGCCAAGGCGAAAACTAGTTTTGCAATGAACTATTTCTTTATTGGGAGTAAGCACAGGTGATTATATTCGGAAATGATAAATGATATTCATTTACTTCTTATTGTTAAAGGGAGGTGTTCGTTTCCTGGGACTGCTTTTACAAAGGACCACACACTGGGCTTAAAACAAAAGAAGTATATTGTGTCACATTTCTGGGGTCCAGATGCGGCAGGTTTGGTTCTTTCCCGGAGATCTAGGAGAGAACCCTTCCTGGCCTCGTACAGCCTCTGTGGCTCCAGGTGTTCCTCGGCTTGTGGCAGCGTCACTCCAATTTCTGCCTCCATCTTCACATGGCCTCCCTCTTGTATTTCGCCTCTGTCTTTTCTCATAGGACACTTTTCACTGAATTTAGGGTTCATGTGGCCAACCGATGAGGTCTTCTTGAGATCCTTCCCTTAATTACATCTGAAAAGACAATTTATTTTCCACACAAGGTCACATTAACAGTGAAGGGAGATTCAGACTTGGAGCTATCTTGGAGATATTTCTCCCACTATAATTAATTAGGAGCATGGTATAAATGTTACTTTTCTTTTTGTGATAATTGTACTATGGCTATGGAGGATGCTAATATCAGGGAAGCTATGTGTATTAGTTTAGCAACTTTTCAGAAATTCTAAAATTATTTCAAAATAAAAAGTTAAAAAGAAGCCAGGCTCGGTGGCTCAGCCTGTAATCCCGCGCCTTTGGGAGGCTGAGGTGAGTGGATTGCCTGAGCCCACGGGTTCGAGACCCGCCTGGGCAGTGAGACCTCATCTCTACCATAAATCAAAAATCAGCTGGGCGTGGTAGTGCACGCCTGTAATTCCGGCTACTTGGAAGGCTGAGGCGGAAGGATCGCCGGAGCCCAGTGGGTCGAGGCTGCGGTGGCCGGGAACAACCACTGCACTCTAGTCTGGGCGATGGAGTGAAACTCCAACTCAAAAAAAAAAAAAAAATTTAAAAATAAAAAAATGAAAGCTTCTTGAATAAGGCTTCTTAAACTTACTGAATCCAAATTTCCAGGGGAGAGGATGGGAGAATTTAATAACTGCTCCAGAGAATTCTTACACAGAATTAGAAATTATAATCTTCCTTTTAGAAAAAAGCAATGCAGCACACAGCAAGTCTCTTTTCTTGTCCAGCATTGGTTAAAAGATAATTATAAATCACAGTTCAGTCCAGGGCTTTTACAATGACTCTTCTGGTTTTCAAGGTGGCCCTGGATTCCAAGAGGTGGTCTAACTCCTTTATAAGTTTTATTGTTTTAGCAGTGAAATCTAGTGCACAATCTAGTACACAGTGACTTCCGTTTCCTTATTTTATGTTATGAACACTGATTGCATTTGAGAAGATAATCAACCATTACAAAGAGAAGTGTAATTTTATTTCACTTTAGTTGCCAAAGGATACTTTTTTTGTTGTTAAGCGCTTTGCATTGCAGCCTGTCTTGTACCATTGTGTTGGCTGTTTCTACAAATTTACTCATGGGAAAGTGAAAGGGTTTAAGACTCAACTAGCTGTTTTGTGGACTTGATGTCAACACAACACTGATATTTTCATTTGGCTCACTGAATTTCTCTGTGCCAAGTGGCTGGTGGTTGTGGTATCTTTAAGCTAAACTTTAACCTACTCCAAAAGTGTCCACCATCCAAGTCCCTTGCTATAACTGTGTCACAAAGGCCTTGTCTAGAAGAACACATAGCACAATGGCTGCTGCACCTGCTCATGTCATTCAGTGAAGCCCTTTCAAACCCTGGAGGAAGCCACCAAGGGGAGGAACATCTGCATCTGTGTAGACAGATGTGGGAGCCAAGTTGACCTCATAGAGACAAGGAAAGTATGTAAATATTAATCAGCTTCCTGTACCACGTCAAGGAATACTGTGCAAGAAAGAGGTAGAACAGTTTTGCCTTTTGGGGTGTGTAGATGCGTTTTCTCCATGGAGAATGGGTTTAGTTTGCAGTGAGAGTCTTACAAGAGAGGAAGCTACAGGGGGTTAGAAGAGTAAAGATGAACAGGGGTTTGGTAGAAAGAAGGAGAAAGAGGGAGAATAATTAAGGAGAAGGAGAGCAGGGAAGAGATGAATCCTCCCAAATCTGCTTGAGCATTCTCACTGGCCACACTGAGATAAACTCAAGAACTTAAATTGTGTAAATCTCTGAACACTACTGTTTAAAATTTTTTTTAAATTTTAGATTCAGGGAGTATACATACATATTCGTTACTTGGACACATTGTGTAGTGGTGGGGATTGGGTATAAGGTGACTCATTCCCCAGATAGTGAACATTGTACCCCATAGGTAGTTTCTGAGTACTAATCCCCCCCCTTTATTGGTATCCCCAATATCTATTATTTCCATCTTTGTGGCCATTTAGCTCCCATATACGAGTGAGAATATGCAGAGTTTAGTTTTCTGTTTTCTGCGTGTCAGTTTACTTAGGATGATGATCTCCAGCTCCATTTGTGTTGCTGCAAAGAATGTGATTTCATTCTTTTTTATGACTGCATAGTAATCCATGGTATGTGTGTATATAAGAATTGTGATTTATGCTGTGATGAACATGAGGGTGCAGGTGTCTTTGTTGGTAATGACCTCTGTTCCTTAGGGTGGATACCTAGCAATGGGAATGCAGTATCAAATGGTGGATCTACTTTTAATTATTTGAGTAATCTTCTTACTGCTTGCCATAGAAATTGTACTAATTTATACTCCCATCAATAGTTTATGTGTTCTGTTTTCTCCAAATATGTGCCAGCAAATATTATTCTTTGATTTTTTAAATAATGGCCATTCTGATTAGTGCAAGGTGGTACCTCATTATGATTTTAATTTGCATTTTCCTGATTATGAGTGATGTTGAACATTTTTCCATGTGTCTGTTGGCCATTTGTATATTTCTTTTGAGAGATGTCTGTTCATGTCTTTTGTTCACTTTTAAATGGGGTTATTTGCTTTTTTTTCCTTTTGCTGATTTGTTTGAGTTCTTTGTAGATTCTGGATATTAGCCCTTTGTCAGATGTATAGTTTCTGAATATCTTCTCCCATTCTGTAGGTTACCTATTTGTTCTTTTGATTATTTCTTTTGCTGTGCAGAAGCTTTTTAGTTTAATTAAGTCTCACTTATTTATTTTTATTTTAGTTGCATTTGCTTCTGGGGTTTTAGCCATAAATTCTTTGCCTAGGCTGATGTCCATGAGTTTTTTTTTTTTTTTTTTTTTTTTTGGAGTTGGCGTCTCACTCTTGTTGCCCAGGCTGGAGTGCAGTGGCATGCTCATGGCCACCGCAGCCTCGACCCCCTGAGCTCAGGTGATTCTTCCGCCTCAGTCTTTCAACTAGCTGGAACTACAGATGCACACCACCATGCCCGGCTAGTTTTTTTGTGATTTATATAGAGACAAGGTCTCACCAAGTTTCCCAGGCTGGTCTCGAACCCTTGGGTTCAGGCAATCCTCTTGCCTTGGACTCCCAAAGTGCTGGGATTACAGGCTGCGTCACCATGCCCAGTCCATAAGAGTTTTTCCAGGTTTTCTTCTAGGATTTTTGGGTTTCAGGTCTTTAATCTATCTTGAGTTAACTTTTGTACATGGGGAGGGATAGTGATCAAGTTTCATTTTCTCAGCACCATTTGTTGAACAGGGTGTTTTTTCCCTGGTGTAAATTTTTATCTGCTTTGTGGAAGATCAGTTGGTTGTAGATATTTGGGTTTATTTCTGGAATCCCTATTCTATCCCACTGGTTCCTGTGTTTGCTCTTGCACTAGTACCATGCTGTTTTGGTTACTACAGGTAATGTGATGGCTCTAGCTTTGTTCTTTTTGCTTAGGATTGCTTAGGATTGCTTTGGCTATTATGGCTCTTTTTTAGTTCCATACAAATTTTAAGATTGTTTTTTCTAATTCTATGAAAAATGACATTGGTAGTTTGATAAAGATTGCGATCGAAGACTCCTGAAGATGGCGACGGCATAGGTGGATCTGTGAGACTCTCTGAACATTTGCATCACCCGCCCACCTAGCAGAGCCTCCACCTCAGTTCCCATGGTGATGTTGTTAAACAGGAGACAAAGCCCCTCCCCTATGCTGAACAGAGACAAGAGTCACAGATCTCCCAGGCAACAGGCTAGCTGCCTGCAACAAAAACAGAGGGGAGAGGCTGGAGATTAGAGCTCAAGGGACTTTAGCCACTAAGGGACAAGAGAAAAATCTACACAAATGAAGAAAAACCAAAAGAAGATTATGGGTCTTTCCCAGACTCCTGGGAGGGCAGACACTGAGAAAACTGACTTCAGAATGCAAACAATGAAGAGCCCCTCTAGCTACAAACCTAGATATCAAGACACACTAATGGAGAGATTAAAAAGAATTGAGGAGACTCAAGAAGAAACTAGAAAGGAGCTGATATCTGAGATAACAGTAATAAAGAATACTGTGAATGAAATAAATAACAAACTGATAAGCATGGAAAGCAGAATTACCCAAGCAGAAGAAAGAATCTCAGAGCTTGAGGACCAAAATATAGAACTAACCCAAACTCTCAAAAACACAGAAAACAAGCTCGAAAAGACAGAAAAAAACCTTCAAGCAATGAGCGATTACTTCAAGAGACAGAACCAAAGAGTAATTGGCCTTCCTGAGGCAGAAAGAGAGACAGAGATCACACTGGAACAAACTTTCCATGAGATCATTCAAGAAAACCTCCCTTATCTAATCAATGATGCAAAAACTCAAACACAAGAGATTCAGAGAACCCCTGCAAGACAACAAACGAGAAAACCAACTCCTAGACACATAATAATTCACCTAAACAAAGTAGGCATAAAAGAAAAAATCCTAAAGGCAGCAAGAGAAAAAGGCCAGATCACCTACCAGAGAAAACCAATTAGAATAGCAGCAGATTTATCTACAGAAACCCTGCAGGCTAGGAGAGCTTGGAGCCCTATCTTCAAAGTCCTCAAAGATAAACAATTTCAACCAAGAATAACCTACCCAACCACATTAAGCTTCATCAGAAGGGAGAATTAAAATCTTTCCCAGATATCCAATCCCTAAGAACTTACGCTGCCACCAAACCACCTCTACATGAAACACTTAAGAAAGTACTAAACACAGAAGAAAAGGGGAAACAAAGAACAATGTTCTTCACAAGACTACAGGAAAAAGAATAAAATACACATGAACCAACCCCCCAAACAAAAGAAAGACAATAAACCAAGTGGAAGAACAACTCTATAAGAACTCTATGATAGGGACGAACTCTCACATTTCAATAATTAGCCTGAACGTGAATGGACTAAATGCACCACTGAAAAGACATAGAATGGCAAAATGGATAAAATATCACCAGGCGACAATATGCTGCCTTCAAGAGATCCATCTC
>NW_007253822.1:194052-196382 GCF_000164805.1 Carlito syrichta | reverse complement strand
CAACTCCTAGGAAAACTAAAAAAGATATTGACTCTAACACCATCATAACTGGGGACTTTAATACCCCACTCACAACCCTAGACAGATCATCGGGACAAAAAATCAGCAATGAGATCCGGAACCTCAATGTGACTCTGGACCAAATGGACTTAATTGATACCTACAGAACACTCCATCCAAAGACCAGAGAATACACATTCTACTCATCACCGCATGAAACGCATTCCAAGATCGACCACATAATTGGCCATTAATTAAGCATAAGCAAATTTAAAAGGACTGAAATTCTACCATGCACCTTCTCAGATCACAGTGGAATAAAAATAAACATTCACACCAACAAGGTCCCCCCAAAACCCACAAAGATATGGTCACTAAACAGCATGATGCTAAACAACTCCTAGGTCAATGAAGAAATCAAAACAGGGATCAAAAGATACCTGGAAACAAATGAAAATGAAGAAACATCTTACCAAAATCTCTGGGATGCCTTAAAAGCTGCAGTAAGAGGGGAATTCGTATCCCTACAAACACACATGAAGAAAATGGAAGGAGCACAAATTAACAGCCTATTAAGTCACCTAAGGAAGCTGGAAAAGCAAGACCACAAAAATCCTAATTTCAGCAGAAAACCCAGATCACCAAAATAAAAGCTCAAATCCACGACATAGAAGACAAAAAGAATACAAAAAATCAATGAAATAAAAAGCTGGTTCTTTGAAAGGATAAACAAGATCGATGCTCCCCTAGCTATACTGACAAAGAAAAAGAAAGAAAAAACCCAAATAAGCACAATCAGAAACACAAAAGATGAAGTCACATCTGACCCTGAAGAAATACAAAAGATCATCAGAGACTACTATGTACACTTGTATGGAAACAAACTTGAAAACCTCCAGAAAATGGAGGACTTTCTGTCATCATACAACCTACCTAGGTTGAAACAAGAAGAAATTGAGACCCTAAATAGACCAATAACAATTAAGGAAATTGACTATGAAATAAGAAAACTACCTACAAAAAAAAGCCCTGGACCAGATAGCTTTCCAGGAATATTCTACAAGACATTTAAGGAGGAACTGATTCCAATCCTACTGAAGGTATTCCAGGCAATTGAAAAAGATGGAACTCACCCCAAATCATTTTACAAAGCCAACAGCACACTGATATCCAAGCCAGGTAAAGAACCAACAAAGAAAGAGAACTACAGGCCAATATCTCTGATGAACATAGATGCTAAAATTCTCAACAAGATCCTAGTGAACCGGATTCAACAATACATCTCAAAAATCATCCATCGTGACCAAGTAGGCTTCATCCCTGGGATGCAAGGCTGGTTCAACATTCGTAAAAACATAAATGTAATTAAATACATCAACAGATGTCAAAACAAAAGCCACATGATTATATCATTAGATGCAGAAAAAGCTTTTGATAAAATCCAGCACCACTTCTTGATAAAAACCCTTGAACATCTAGGTATACAGGGAACATACCTCAAAGTAGTAAAAATCATCTACAAGAAACCCACAGACAGTATACTCCTAAATGGACAAAAATTGGAACCATTTCCCCTGAAAACGGGAACAAGACAAGGATTCCCACTCTCACCCCTCCTGTTCAATATAGTATTAGAAGTCCTGGCTACAGCAATCAGAGAAGAGAAGGTAGTCAGGGGTATCCAAATAGGAAAAGAGGAAGTCAAATTATCTGTCTTTGCAGATGACATGATCGTGTACCTTGAAAACTCAAGAGAATCTGTCAATAACCTCCTTACACTGATAAAGGCCTTCAGCAAAGTCTCAGGATATAAAATAAATGTGCAAAAGACAATTGCATTTCTTTACACCAATAATAAACAAACAGAAACCCAAATAAGAAGCACAATTCCATTCACAATAGCCACAAAAAAAGTGAAATACCTTGGCATCTTCCTAACCAGAGACGTGAAAGACCTTTACAATGAAAACTACAAAACTCTGCTCAAAGAACTCAAAGATGACACAAACAAGTGGAAAAATATCCCATGCTCATGGATTGGAAGAATCAACATTGTGAAGATGTCCATCTTACCTAAGGCAATCTACAGATTCAATGCAATACCTATCAAATTACCAGCAACATTCTTCTCAGACCTAGAAAAAACAACACAGGAATTCATATGGAAGCACAAATGACCAAGAATAGCCAGAACAATCCTCAGCAAAAAAAAACAAAGCAGGTGGTATCACATTATCAGACTTCAAACTTTACTATAAAGCTACAATCATCAAAACAGCGTGGTATTGGTATAGAAACAGGCATATAGATCAATGGAATAGAATTGAGAT
>NW_007253822.1:193156-193583 GCF_000164805.1 Carlito syrichta | reverse complement strand
CAGCTTACCGAGGGGGAAAAAGTATGTGCCAATTGCAGGTAAGACAAAGTCTTAACATTTTGGATTTACAAGGAACTCAAACATGCTGAAAAGAAAAAAACAAACAACCCCATTATAATATGGGCAAAAGATATGAACAGACACTTCACAAAGGAAGACAACCGAGCAGCCAACAGACACATGAAGAAATGCTCAACCTCACTAATCATCAGGGAGATGCAAATCAAAACCACACTGAGATACCACCTAACTCCAGTTAGGTCAGAATGGCAATTATCAATAACTCAGAAAACAATAGTTGTTGGAGAGGGTGTGGTGAAAAGGGAACACTCCTACACTGTTGGTGGGAGTGTAAACTAGTGCAACCTCTGTGGAAAGCAGTGTGGCGATTCCTAAAAGCTCTAAACATCAACCTCCCATATGGCCC